>NC_056525.1:21342754-21365650 GCF_019175285.1 Sceloporus undulatus | reverse complement strand
TGAGTGTGTGGTGTTGTAACTGAAACCACACAAAATGTGCCTCGTACAGGTTCTGTGTACTTTAGAAATCAGGAGGGGCTGTCTCTTTATGATCCAACTATGTGGAAGTGCTCTTACATTCTATATTCTGCTTGGGGGCATTCTGGAGAAAAGTATTTTGTCCCCCGGCAGTCATAAAACAGGCCTGGAGGGGGAGGGGGTACATGGAGCCTACAAACCTGCACTCCTGCTCTATAGTAGTAAATGAAGTTTGGTCATAGAACTGTAATTGGTGGGCATACTGTCTACTCGTTTATGTTTTTGGATTTGTTTGTAGATAGAAGGAAGAAAAAGACTATAACAGTCGTCCCTCCTGATTTGCGGGGGATACGTTCCGGACACCCCCCCCCACGCAAATCCAGAAAATACAAAGTGGTGGGTCCCCATTGGTTACAATGGTTCTGCTGCCGGTGCGTGCGACACTAGTGTGCACCATGTCCCTAGTGCTCCCATCCGGAGGGAGATACCGAGACCGCAAGGGAGGGAACGAGTGTAATTGTAAAAGGTTTTGTCCTGCATAAATATTCTGGCTTACTAAGTGTTCCCATTTTACCCATGCCTTTTGGTATGTGGGCATAGTGTAACCCTTTAGCATAATACTAGCCATACCCATTCATATTAATATCTGATTACTTCATCATAAAAGGCTCAATTTTTCCCCCCACCAGTATAATGACTGAACTGGCGGATGCTCTATCTTACTGTCACTCGAAAAGAGTAATATCATAGGGACATAAAGCCTGAAAACCACTGCTGGGATCAAATGGAGAGCTAAAAATTGCTGGTTTGGGATGGGTCCCGTGCATGCTGCCATCCTCTAGGTAAGAGTACATGGAATATTCAGTTCAAGAGTGTGTTTTAATATTGTGAGAATATACCAAAAAGAATGTGGATGATTCAAACAGGAATTGGATTTTTTTTGAGGTGGTCAGTTATGTGAAAACAGCTTAGCAATTGTTTCTGGTGCCTAAGAATCCGAAGGGAGGGAAACGTCTTTTTGGAGCTTTTTAGATTCTAAGTGAATGTTGTAGCTTCAGCGCCTAAGAGTGTCTGTGTTCAGAATGCAAAGTATATTCTCCACAGGATAATGTATACTGCGGAAGCCTGAGCAGTGCATCTTCCTTCATGCCCTGTATTTCATGGCTTAATCCTTTTCGGCATGCAGCATCGGGAAACAGATATTTTCGGTCTTAGAATGGTGGTTGAAAGACCCTCTTGTACCCCTGTTGAAAACCTCTGATTTCTCCAAGTATGCCACATTACCTCTTAATTTTCTCAGTGACAGTGAAGAAATAGAGAACAGTGTTTGTCCTTAAGCTGTGAGCTGGAGCTGTTTAGATGATTAACACCAATGAAATTCCATTAAAGGGTCCAGAGTAAGATAACTTGGTTAACTTATACCCTAAAAGTGGCTAGTTTGAGCAATTTAGCAGTGGTTGTTAAACCAAATCTGCACTTAGGGACAGTAGCACCTTAAAAAAGGTGGTGAACAGGGCTAAAAAATGCAGATAGTTGATGGAAATATTTTTGTAGTTGCATCTGTTCTAAACAAACCCTGCTCTAGGTTATCAAATTTCAGTTTGTGTTAACTATACATCTTCCACATTTTAGGAGGATCAAACCTGTGGTGGTACCCTTGACTACTTGCACCTGAAATGATTGAGGGTAGAACACATGATGAAAAGGTACCTGGTGGAGCCTTGGTGTCCTGTGTTATGAATTTACTGGTAGGAAAGCCCCTTTTGAGGCTGAAACATACCAGGAAAATAATAGAGCTATTTCAAAGGTAAGCAAGATTTACATTATTTGGTGCTTATATAAGGATCCTACTTATTAAGCCCGGAATTTTCTGCTGGAGTGTTACAGAACACCTGTATCTGGCTTTTTGAGGGCAGTGTCATTGCCTCAAGTTTTCTGGCCCTTTAAGGAGATTAGAATTTTCTCCTTGCTAAAATGTGTGCTTTACCCTATCACTATTATTATTATTGTTGGTGTTGTTTTGTTGTTATTGTTATGTATTATTACATTTATTTATATTCTATCTACCCTCTTCTCAAAACTGGGACCCAGAGTGTCATACAAGATTAAAAACAGTACAATTTTAAAAATAGAAAATAGTACATTAAAAACAGAATTAAATTAATACAATATTAATACAGGTTGCCATAAAAATAATAATAGTTTAAAAAGATAAAGATGTTTAAATACTTTAAAGATACAACAGAACCATTAGCCTGGTAATATAGGTGGGTTCCGATCTTCCAATAAGTAGCACTGATAGCCCATACAAAAAGATTATTCATTTCCAATAGCCTCCTTAACAATTTTTCCCTCGGAATTATATACAATGGACAAAGCAATACAATATGATGGAGAAACATCTGGAGCTTGATCAGTGACATACACGATTCAAAAATGTGTGTCGTCAAATACCTGCCCCTGGTCACCATTTGAGGGGTGTACATTCATCTTGCAGCAAAAAGGCCTTCCTCGACATTCAGCAGTGAAAGGGTTTGAAAATAATCCGGATCCTACCCTGCAAGGGGGGGATTGACCAGTAACAGGCTGGGAGAACACAACTCTAGGAGGAGTTTGGATTGTACAGTTGATGTCTCCGCTCTCTGCAATGATGACTCTATAGATTCACACATACGCCTTTTTCGGTTAGTAAAAGGGAGAGATCAAAAGGGAAACCACAAAATTACTACGTTCAGGAAAAGTTACCCACTGGCATATAGAATGTCAGATGTCAAATAGATCCATTTAAGACCTGGATCTGGAAATGTAGCTTAAACCAAAACTTCTAAGTCCATCAACAAGCATATTGAACAGTAACGGTTTCTTTTGTTTAAAAGGTTGACTACAAGTTTTCCTCCTTTGTAACGGAAGGTGCTTCGGGATCTGATCTCAAGCTTTCGGGCAAACCCATACCAAGGTTGCCATAGAAGAGGTGCTAAACATTCATGGGTTACAACACACTCTACAACTCCCAGCATAGAATTGCGAAGCACTGGGGCTACTGATGCTAACTACTAGCACTACGGGCACAGTCAAAATGCAGTCATAGCATGGAGTGCATCACAGGTTTTCACAGCAGTGAAATACATTGATGGCAACCCTGTATGGCAAGCCAATATATGAAGCACAGATTGTGACTTGAAAATTGGTTAGAAGGTGTGTCTGTGGCAGGATAGGACGTGCGCGTGTGTGTGTGGAGGAGTTGGAAGTTGGGTGGGAGCCAGGGGTGTGGGGGTGTGTCAGGGCAAGGGCATTGAGGTTGCAGGTCAAAGAAGGTTGGAGGGGTAAAAACGGTAACATACGGAGGAAGGCCGCGGGCAATGAGCCAAACCGTGGGAGGCACAAAAGTTGAGGTTTGTTCTCAGCCAGATGGCGGCTATTCCTGGGGGGATCCGTCCTTGCGGGCTTCATAGCAACAGAAAATTGTGGGTGTCATGGTAGTGTGTGTTGGATGTCGTGCAAGAGCAATCCGCACACCCGCACAGACGGAGCGGTGAAATGCACAGGGATAGTGGTGTGTGTGTGTGCGTTACTTTGTCGTTAAATAACGGTCGCCTTTGGTGTGTAAGGATAGTCTTGGAATAAAAATTTTGAATAATGTGTCGACGGTTAGGGGGGTGTGTGTGCGGTGTGCGTGGGGTGTGTGTAGGTGGTGCTGTCCCCAGAAGTCGGACTGCAGGTCATGCATGTGGGGAAATGGCATGTGTGTGTCTGTGGCTTGGAGGAAATCTGACGGTAGGTAGCGAATTGGGACGTGTCCGATGGGGGGTGGGGGAAATGAGTATATGCGTGGCTGGGTTAAGGGTAGCTTGGTAACGTTGGAGAGGTAGGTGTGGAGGTGTGTCAATAGCGCGGGAACGTGTGCTGTGTGTGGTCTAGTGGGTCAGACCAAAAGAGGGTTCGTGCGTATACGTTGGGGTGGTGTACTGAGGAGGAGTGGGAGGTGGTTGTAGACATGGGGTGGTGGGGGGAAACGGCTGGGAAAGCTCATACTCAGTGGCAGACAGACTAGGTCACGTTTAAGTGTGTGTGTGTTGGGGGTAACTGAGAGGGGTTGGAAATGCGAGATTTGGTTGACCTACGGGGTGCTGTGGGACACCGTGCTGTAAAGTGGTTAATTGTGGGGGTGTGACTGGATTGGGTGCGAGAGAGGGGGGCGCGCCGCGTGTAGGGTAACCGCTTGTGGTTGTTAAGGTACGGGAAATACAAAAAAGTTAGTTGTCGGTTGCAGATGAAAAACAAGATGAATGTAGATTTGGGTACGAGATGGAAAGATCGCGTTCGAGATGGGGGATGCGGGTGAGAGTTAAGCGGCGAGCGCAGTCATTTATGCAAATGCCTTGACGTTGATTATTAAACGGGAGGGGAAGAAGCTTAAACTAATAGGTAAGTGACACTGCAGTATGGGTGCTGTGTGTTATAGTGGAGGATGTAGGGGGGGAAACTAACATGAAAATTCGAGAGAAGATGGAAGGAAGTGGGGTGCGCGTAACAGGGATGTTGGGGGTGGTGTGGGTCGTGGTTGTGCTGTGGGTTGGCGGTCGCCATTTAGAGTTTGATGATGGGCGGTGCGTTGTAGCGCGGGGCGTGTGTGTTGGGGGTGGGAAGGTGGCAGAAGATATGGGATAAAAGTGGCATCCTGGTATTATGGCTGTGCTGTAAGGGCAAAAGGCCGGCGGGGCCGAGCTGGTTGCCTGTAGAAGAATGTGGATAAGAGGTAGAATTGGGTGCCTAAAGGGGTGCCAAGAAGGGTGTGAACAGAAAGCTCGACGCGTACGTGTGTGCGCGTGTGTCGCTGCCGCCCGGGGGTCTTGGAACCGTCGTGGCGCCTGAGCCCCTGGAGAGGTTTCTGAGCTACCTGTGGAGGAGGGTAGGCAATGCGAGATTTTTGGAAACACAGGTGATGGCCTCATGGCTTGGAGGAGGAAGAGCAGGCTCTCAATGGGCAAGTGGTACGCGCTTGCCGAGTCACAGCCAAGGACCAGCGCAAGGATTAAGGTGGGGTTCTCCCCCCCACCGCCCCCGGAAAAAGATAGGAGTCCAGCCAGGCGTGGGCTTGGACAGCTGGCGGGTGGGGGTTTGATGAGAAAGGACTAGCCCACTCTTTGCCGTCCTGTCGTAGTACAACAGAGGATCACTAACAGTATCTCGGTAAAATTTTGCAGATAATAAAACACTAAAGTAGGGCATCAGAAGCAAATTTCAATACAAAATTTGGTGTGGATGTTTATCCAATCGGAGCCCACGGCAGGCTATGCCCTGACAAATGATGGAGACATAGTGGATTGAAAAAGTATCTTTTTGTTTTGCAAATGGATGTTAAATGTTCCTGGACTTGACCAATCTCCCAGTAACCACACAGCCAGGAGGAGTGCGCCCCCCGACTGCAAAAACAGCCCTCCAATGCTGTTGAACTGAGAACAGAAAGAGCAAAATGCAGCCTGCTAACATCTTCCAATTTTTTTTTTGTACTCTTTATGGTTTTTAACCCCTTGCCTATAAGCTTTAATGGCTGGGGCCATCACTGGTGATTTTTGGATGTTGTTGGGGTGCGCGTTGTGTTGGTAGGTCTCTGAATATCACACCATGTTGTCCCAACTGACACTATACGCGTGGGGGTGGGTGGGTCCGGCGCGTGCGCGGCTGGGTGGGTGAAGGACTTAAAGCTCCATAGAGTGTGTGGCGGGGTTGGGGGCGCGCCATATGGAGGGGTGTTGGTGTCGAATGTTGGGCGTTTGAGAAGTAATTGACTTTTTCTGAAATAACTTCTGGGGGGGAGCGGGGTGGAGTCGTGGGGGGGGTGGTGCTCCTTAGTGGTTCAACAACTGATTATCGTGTTAAGCGTAAGATAGAACGGGCCTGAGTCGTGTGCGTTGCTATAGGTATGGTGCGGAAATTTAAGAGGGATTTAGAACGGGCACGCACAGGTGTGGTTTCATTCGGAATGAAAAGGGCGTGTGTAAGGCGGAGGTCGGCGTTTGTGTGAGTGAGTGTGACGTCCGGGAGAGCTAAATAGGATGCACATATGGGTCAGAGAGTTGAATCTTAGCTTCGAGTCGTAAATTACAGGTATGATTCTTAAAGCAAAGTCAGCTTAGTTTTAGCGTCGTCCCCTTTACACAAGGCAAGGCCTGAAATTGGTAGGAGCCAATAGGGGGAATTTCTAGGAAACGTTTTTTCAAGAGAGTGCCGGTATTAGCCTGACTTGACATTAAATGGCAAGGGGTAGGAATTTAAAAATCAAATCAGCGACCTCATCCACATGCCATTTTTATAAGGTTTTTTATTATTTAGATCCATGAAACTTCATAACCAAAAGATAGAACTAGTCTCATCAGGCGCATGCCTGATTCCCTATTGGAAAAAAAAAGGCTGGGAATACAAACCTAATAGTATTCATATTCAGGAACTGTTGGTGAGTTAGGCGAGGGTTGGTAGGAGGGGTGGGGTTGGTCAAAGGGGTTACCAACAGCGCACATATTAGACATCTCTGGGGCTCCCCTACCCTGCATCTAGGGACAGCCCATTTTGGAGTCTTGCCCAATACAAAGGAAACTTACATTCTGGTACAGGAGGTAAAACTTACGGGGAGGAGGAGGGGGAGGAAAAAAAGAAGGGGGGGGGAAAAGCTTTGTGGTCAGTTGCCCAGTGTTGTACTAGGACTCTGGAGACCAGGGTTCAACCCCATTCACCTGTGAAAAATCTGAGTACATAGGACAAGTCATAAAAATGAGCCTCAGAGAAGGCAGATGGCAACCCTCCTGAACAATCTGGCCAAGAATACTCCGGAAGGTGTTCGGAAAACACCTGCTCTCTGGATCCCTGTCGCACAGTCGTGGTTACGGGCCCAGGGGGACCGGCGGGAACAATCATTTAATTACCCGGATAGTTAATTACATCTCTGGAGGGATGGCTTATGTCCTCTCAACGTAAATTGGCCATGGGTGAAACCTATTTAAAAAAGCCCTCCCGTCGACCGCCCTGGGTACAGTAATACTTTATCGGCGCTTTTTCGCTGCTACCAATTGTTGGGTAAGGTGATCGATAGGCGTTATGCGAATCCAGCTTCAGCGGTCCTTGGAGTGAACTTGATTATCTGGACCCTTTCACAACCTGGCTTCCGGCGGTTTACGGGGTTGAGACGGCCATGGTCGCCTTGGTCGATGATCTCCTCTTATCATCCGACGGGAACGGGTCCCTTCTGGGTTGCTCTTGGACATCTTCAGCGGCTTTCGATCCGATAGACATGTACCTTCGGGGCGCCTGGCAGAGGTGGATCGTGGGGCACTGCGCGCCAGTGGTTCCGGTCCTACCTCTCCGGGTGAGGTCCCGATGGTGCGGCTGGGATGACTTGTGCTCTCCGGAACGAGAGCTCCTGGTAAAAAAACCGGTGTCCCTCAAGGAGCATTCTGTCTCCCATGCTATTTAACATTTACATGAAACCGCTGGGAAGATCATCCGAGACATGGGGGCGGCGGGGTTATCAGTACCTGATGCACCCAAATCAGTTTCTCATTCCTCCGTCTGAGGCAGTGGACTGTGGGGATGGCGTCTCTCTCCTCATCGGGGCCCTTCCGAGAAAGTCAGTAATGGGCTGGATTAGGGAAAACGCGACTCAAGGTAATCCAGAAAACGGAGGTACTAGTGATAGGTTCTCCTGTCACAGGAAGGGAGGTGGTTCCACCTGTCCTGAACGGGGTACAACGCATCCCCGGTAAGGACTCACGTGCGCAGTCCATGGGGTGCTTCGTGACTCGCGCTTCAACCGACTGCTCAGTTTAATGGCGACGGTCAAGAGCAACTTCCATAAGCTTTCGGCGTATTCGCAGCAGCTGCGCCAGACCTGGCACCAGAGGGACGCTATAAACGGTTTTGTACAGTGCTCTGGTAATTCGAGAGCTTTGATTTCGGCAATGTACTCTAATGGGGCAAACCCTTATAACGCAAACTCGGAGCTCTGCAAATGGTGCAGAAATATGGCATACCGGCTGGTCATAGAACTGGCGCCGTTTTCCCCAGGACCAGACATATAAACACAGAAACGTGCTGAAAGACCTCCATTGGCTGCCCAGCGCTTCCGAGCTCCTGGATATAGGTGTGGTTGAGCACCCTATAAAGCCGCTAAATGGCTTGGGCCCGATACCTAAATGGATCCAGCCTTCTCACTGTACATTCGCCCGCACAACCTCAGAACGTCTGGGCAGCATTACGAAGGTGCCTGGGGGCTAGGTTAAGCCTCCCACCGACCCGGAGGCATTTTATCCATGGCTGCCCCAGGGGCCTTTGGAATACGCGTCCCCACCAGAGCTCCGCGACTACCACCCTGGCCGGCAATTCAAGGAAGGACTTAAAACCTTCCTGTCAAACAGAGCATTCCACGATTAAAATCCTGTGGGCCTCCCCTCCTCTTTCCGTGGCCAAGAGGGTTGGGCGAAGGGTTTTTTGTTTTATCCTCTTGACTTTTTGGTCGTGTTTTTTAAATTGTTAGTATGGTTCGCCTGTAGAAGTGTTTTTAATTGATTATGGCACCATTGTTTTTAATCTCTGTTAGTAAACCGCCCGGAGCCGGAGAAGGGCGGGATATAAATAAAAATTTTATTATTATTTTTAAGAAATCCAGCAATAAGGTTTCGCCTTCAGATAGCTGTACGTCAAGAAAGTGCTTGAAATACAGTACACCAGTAGTAAAGAATGGCTTTATTAATATTATCATTACCATTCCGGGCAGAATATAACAAATCGAGAGTGGGAATGGGGCAATAAAGAGAAGAACCTCCAAATGTGATTGGATTGCTATTACCCAACACCCCCAACACCATGGTTTGTACACTAAGGGCTGGTGAGAGCTGGCAGGGCACAGAATAGCATCGGGAGAAAGCAAGCACATGTTTCCCACCTCTTCTACAGGAGTTCATTTTACAGGACAAAGTGGCATGCTCTCATCAATTCATACAAAAAAAGACACGGCATCAAGTAAAAGGCCAATTAAGTCTGCCAGGAATAAGCAATTCAAACCTGCTAATATTTCTTCAGAGAGCACTTCTCTGGAAACACTGGGCTGAGCATCCTGTTTGTACTAGGGAAATAGTAAGGGACTGTAGAATTAAGCCACGCACCATTACAATCGCAGCAAACCATAGGGCATCCTGCCACCACATATCAAAAGAGCCTCCACAGAAGGCTACCTTCTTAGTCTCCGCATCCATTTCAGGTGTTCTACTCTCCAAATGTTGGATTGTCCCCATGAAGACAAATTCTAGGATTGGGTCACTCAAGGTTTTGGTGGAAAAACTTCCAATCTAAGCCTGACAATAAAGAGGGTAGGGGGAGCAAGCGGTTTGATGCAGTGTGTACCAGGGAGATCAGAGATTCGATTACCCAGTGTTGCCATGAAACCAATGATTGATCGATGGGGAAAATCGGACACCGTCTCAGCCTCAGGGGAAGGCAGAGGCACACCACCTCCGAACAAATCTTGCCAGAAAACCCCTTGATAGAATAAAAGTAAAGAATTTAAAAAATATAAAGTTAAGCCGAAAAAAGGAAAAGCTGCGCTAATTTAGCTGTAGTCTTATTGTATCTTTTATCACGTAAATGTTTTCTCTTTTTCTTTGCTTTTTTAATAGGTGAGCAATATTGCAAGTAATCTAGATGGTCTTTATTTTACAGAAATTGACTTTAAAGGTGTGGAGTAGCAGAATTTTCTAAATGATTTGTTTATTTTGCACATAACCATCCGGCGTAAGCAGCATATTCTCGATGACACTCTTACACCACAGGAGTATTGAATAAGAATATTAGATAACATATCCATGAAGGTGTGAGTGCCAAAATAGAGGTGACAGCGGGAACTTATATAACTATCGGATATAGTTTTTGAGTATATTATACTAGTTACGTACATAAGTATAGTAAGCACCAATTATAACTCTAAGGTATGTAAAGAGAGTACACTTTAAACAATTGAGCTATATAAATGCACACATGCAAGTTTAAAAGAGCTTTTTCTCCCCCCCTCAGGGCTCTCTGTTGGTTGTTTTCTGTTTTCTCTCCGAAGTAAGGATTTTGATATGCGTGTTATTAATTCCTTTGTTTAATTTGGTAATCAGAACAGAAAAAATAGAAAAGATGGCATTTCAGAAAGAGGTATTCCCATATGGCTTAATTATACATAATTATGCTTCTTCCTTCTCGTGAGAAAGGCAAGGGCTTTTTTTTGTACATGCTCCATTCTCTAATTTTCTCTGCCCATAATTTGTTTTTCTTCTTTGCTTTCATTTTAAAACACGACTACAGGCTTTACACACTTGTCAGGATGATTGCATTGACTGTAGAAAAAGTTAGAGGTCTTAATATTATATTTCCTGAAACACAGGGATCCCTAAAGTTCTAAAGCCTCCTGGGCTTTTAAAAAATGGAAATAAGAACAGAACCATACAACAGGTAGGCAAGGCAGTACAGGGCTGCACTTGTCCCCTTTTAATATGCAGAAAAAATATAACACTATTCCCCATCTACTTCACAAACTTAAAACAGAAGAACAGCCTACCACACACACACACACAGGCACTCCTCTCTTTCCAAACACAATTTCCCCACTCCTCAGCTAGCTAGTGCAGCAAATAGATCACCATCATAAACATGCTACTTGGACTATTTTTGTTGTCAAACACAAGGGTGGGAGGAATGGGTAACTCCAAGGCCATTTGAAGTCTCAATCCCCAGTCCCCTAGGGGCTTATTTGGAACCATAAAAATTACCAAAAAAATGCAGACATGGGGATAGTGATGAGCCAATGTAGCCTTCAATTCCTGAGCCAGAGATGGAGAAGTACAGGTAAATCAGATGTGGGCTGCCTGTTGCCTGTTAATAGGCTATAGGCAATTTATTTCCATTTTTGCATTCTGCTGACTACAATACCAAGCAAAAAGCAGTATTCATCTTAAGAGTTCATTCTGCTCAGAAGGCAGACAGTGTCCTATTAACTAAAAAAAAAGTATGCAAAAACCCTGTTTTGTACAGTTTTGCAGAAAAGCTATGAACTCTTTTTGCATAAGCAAACTGCTACCATGGAAAGTAAAGAATGAATTCTCTCTCACACACATATCAACATTTTTTATACTTGATCTAAAGAACAGAAAATTTAAGTATTGCTTTGTCTCAGAATAGTAGAAGGGATAAGCACTCTAGCAAGCCCTTTTCCATCAAAGAAAACTTTTGGATATGGATAGGCAACCTTAGGTTAAATCCAGTCACCTACAGTATGGAAGTGGTATAATGGTTTCAGTGTTTGACTATAATTCTGGAGACCAGGGTTCGAATCCCCTATGAAAATGCCTATGAAAATCCACAAATTGACCTTGGGCAAGTCACATTCTCTCAGTCTCAGAAGAAGGCAAAAGCAACACCACTCTGAACAAATCTTGTCAAAAAAGCATAATTTCTGGACAAAACCCTTTGTGTCGCCATAAATAAGAACCTGAAGGCACACACCACCACCAAGGTTATTCACAAAATTTTCATTCAAGAACATACAGTCGCTGTTCGCTGCTCGTCAAATTTGGAAAGCTTTTGGAGTTCTTTGTATACTTCTCCTCGAGGTGCATGCTCTAGGATTAAGTAGACTCTTGTTGCATCATGGAAGTAGCCATATAAGCGAAGTATATTGGGATGCCTATAAAAAATGCATGTTTTATGAAAGACATATTTACTAATGGAACACTGTTACAAATTCTTCCCTTGCTTCCATTATACAACTTGATTGCAGAAACCAACTACAGTGCATCCTTCACTTACACAGGGGATCCATTCAGGGCAACTCCCCCCCTCCCGCCTAAGGGAAATACTGCATATGATGAAGCCCCATGTAAAAGAATGGGGCTTGTGCCTGCGGCGCACATGCCATTCCCTCTTCTGGTATGCTGCAATTTTAGCCAAGTTCCCATTGGTGGCTACTATCAACAGTAAAAGTTTCCCCTTTGATGCAATTGTCTAGTCGTGTAACGGCCAGTGCTCATCTCTTACTAAGCCGAGGGAGCCAGCATGACTGCACCACACTGTAGTCATGTGGCCAGCATGACTGCAGAGATCAACAGTAACTATTGTCAACTTCAAGGAATTCCCCATGCCACTACTCTCATAGTGCCTTAGTTCAAATGCTCTCTGAGAACCAGGCACTGAGGATATACCCCATGCCGCACAGAAGGCTCCAGTATTAGAGTAGCAATAAAGATTTTTGCTCTGTCAAGCTAGAATAAACCTTGCCCAAATGCTTTTAAGCCTTCTTGGGGAAAACATAGCTTTTCTTGTGCTCTTTTACCTTATCCCTCATGAAATACTGTTTTATACAACTTATTGCAAGAATTTAGACATTCACTTTTTACTGCAGCTTGTTTTGTAGCCAACTCTAATAGTGTCACAAAATGTCTAAGTTTCTAGTAATGATTCTCACCATCATGTTTAAAATGGAATGCCTTTACAGGTATCAGAAGGTGGACAAGCCAATATACTGTCATTTGTTAGAGTCACGCCAACAACTTACAATTAACACTGACTGATCCTTCACCCTCAGGAGAGGAGAAAATGTTGGTAGAAAGACTGGAAATCTACAGTTAAATGCTTTGGGAAGCAGTAATGAAAGAGATATCTATCTAAAAACACTTTGCAAAACACAAAGCCAAAAACAGTGAATAAATCTGTCTCAACTCCCTAAAACAGTTCTTTTATAGTAATCAAATGTCCTTCAGTGTGCAACACAGCATGCCTTTGAAACAGTTCTCTGTACTACAAGCCTTTCGGCAAGTACCATACATACTCACATATAAGTCGAGGGCAAGTTTTGGGGGCAAAATTGTGGGATTTGAAATGACCCATGGATAAGTTGACGGTAAAACTTAAAGTGGGTAAAGGATGGAGCAAAGGAAAACAGTGTCAAAGCACTTACAAAATTCCAGCAGGCATGATTGTGCTCACCCCTAAAGACTGGATGGATGAGAGAACAGAGGGAGCTCAATGCTTTCCTTTCACCAGGGGACGGTTCCTCTCTCTCTCTCTCTCTCTCTCTATATATATATATATATATGAATGAGTTAAGGTACAGTACTTACATTGACCTGTGGATAAGTCGACTTGGGTTGTTGGGGGTCAGTTTTTTTTACTAAAATTTCTAGACTTATATATAAGTACATACAGTATACTTAAATTCCTAAAGCATCTTCCTGCTATTCAACTATCCTAAAGTTAACAGCACCATGACTACAGCATATCTGCAGTGTCTTCCATACAAAATCTAGGTTAAAACTGAAAGTGATGCCAGCAACAAACAAAGGAGAATCATTGTAGCAGGGCTCATCTCCAGGGCAGCTGGACACATTCTTCAGAAATTCCTAAAAATCAGATTTAGACACATTAATCCTAAAAAAACATGCAAGATAGCCATTTTCAATCAACCTTACCGAAGGTGAGACTGTATTTCCACCTCTCGACGCAGCTGATGTTCAACACCTGCTTTTTCCAATTGTGACTTAAACAAGACTTTCAGTGCCAGAATGAACTTGCTCTCCTTTTCACGAGCCAGGTACACATTCCCAAATTTCCCTTTGCCCAAGGGACGTCCAATTTCAAAGTCATCCAGTGACCACTGTTTTCTTTAATAAAATAAAAAATGAAAGTAATCTTTCATTTGCTAACTTAAAAAGAGCAAGCAGTTGTTTGTGTCTTGCAAAAGCAGGCAGTTAAGTCAACCCACATAACCCTGATGCAAAATTATTCCTCTTACCGGAAAAGACAACTTTAAGGGGTACATTTTTGTTTCAGTGTTTAAAATTATCATTTCATGATGTAAGTACTTAACTTTATCATTACGAAAATAGTAAATCACTTTCTTCATCCTTAATTACAGCATGCATCACAAATGTTTATAGCGAAATATTAGAGCCCTGGCAAGTCAGATCAAGGTTATTCAGCATCCTCTATCCATGAGGTGCTACCTAGATGTATAGGAGAAGCCCACGTGAAGGCAAGCAGATTCCCATGCTTATTCCCCATGAAGTGGTACTCTGAAGTTTGACTATAACTTGGTAAACTTATTGTATTGGACAAAGCCTCATAGAATAGGCTAGGTAGAACAGCACTAGCTATGCTTTCTGATGTATTCTGCGACTAATATTACAAATTGGTTATTTTTCTAACTTCTACCTCTGATTGTAGAGATTTCATTTACTACTGTGCCCATGTCCTACTCTGGAGCAGCAGAAAACAAGTCTGTTCAATATGACACTCCTTCAGATATTTAAACAGGTCTTAACCTTCTCTTCTCCATGCTAAACACACACTGCTCCCTAAGTCACTCCTCATGGGGCTTGTTTTTGAGACCTTTTACCATTTTGGTTGCCCTCCTCTGCACAAGCTCCAGTTTGTCAACATCTTTCTTGAATTATGGTACCACAATTGGACAGTGTTCCAGGTGAATTCTGACTGAAGTAGAATAGAATGGCACTATTACTTCCCTCTGTCTAGACACTATACACCTTCTAAAGCCCAGGAATGCTGAGCAAGGATCACTTTTTCAATGCACAACAAATGCTCAATTCTATTTCCTTGAAGATTCCTGTACCCATAAGACTGTACTTGTACATGTAACCATTAGATATGATAAAGACTCCCTACACCTTCTCAAGTTTCCACCCACAGAAACAAAATATACAGCTCACTTTTTTGTTTCACTTGACTTTGTTTCCCCTTTACTTTCATTCTTTGGATCTGATGCCCATTTGTTTTCAGTCTTCTGATCTGGTGCAACTTCTGCTACAGGCTTTTTCCCTGCAGGTAGAAAAGTTCATTTTTTATGGCAGTGCTTAAAACATGGAAAGATATTCTTGTGTCCCTTTCAACCAATACTGAAACCAATATTGAAACTGAATCCAGACAAGACGGAGGTGCTCATGGTAGATGTAGTGGCCGCCCTGAAACCAAGAATTGGGGTGCAACCTCCAGTCCCTGGATGGGTCACACTCTCCTCCATTGACTGTGTTTCGCAATCTGGGGGTGCCCTGGACTCGCGCTCCTGATGACAAATCAGTAAATGCGACGGTCAGAGTGGCCTGTTATAAGCTTGGCTGCTGATATGCCAGCTGCGCCCTTTTCTAGAAGTAGGGATCTCGAGACAGTGTGCACGCTCTGGTAACCTCACGCCTTGACTTCTGTAATGCACTCTACATGGGGCTTACCCTGTGCTTGACTCGGAAATTACAGCTGGTTTCAAAACATGGCAGCCAGGCTTGTCCAGAACACTAGGAGGGCCACATTACCCGGTTTTGTAGGTCCGCTCCACTGCTGCCTATCAGCTTCCGGGCCCAGTACAAGTGTTGTTTAATCATTTGTTAAAGCCCTAAATGGCTTGGGTCCAACTATCTCAGGGACCCCTCCCTCCCGTACAATCCTCCCCGCGCTCTCTCCGGTCCTCTGGAGGAAACTTACTGCAGCCTATTAAATCTAGGCTTGCGGCGACCTCCCAGAGGGCGTTCTCTGCTGTCGCCCCCAAACTCTGGAACGACCGCCGAATGAGATCCATCAGATAACATCATTTAGACAGCTTTAAAAAAGCAGTCAAGACGGATCTCTTCCGGCAGGCCTTTCCAGATAACCTCCCGGCCCAGGTTCCCTGATTCCCTCCATTCCTCCCGGGACCCCATCTAGTGATGTTGAGGATCAACAGAGGATATCACTGGTTTTTTATTTTAATTGTGGTTTTTATGCTTTTGATATTGTGTTTTTAATATGTCATACTGTTTAATACTGTCTTAAGGGGGGAGGGATAAAATGTTTTTAATTGTTATTTTATATTTTACTCGTTGTCAACCGCCCGGATTGTGTTCCCATAGGGTGGTATATCAAATAAATATTATTATTATATACCCAGCTGACAGTGTTTTTTATTGAAATGTGCTATATTTTTCACTTGTGAGGCTTGTCCCTTTGTTGTTTTTGTCATTTCTAATTTTATGGCAACCCAAGTTGAACCTATCACAATTTTTCTTGGCTATATTGTTCAAGGGGGTTTGGCCAGTGCCTTCTTCTGAAGCCGATAGAGGGTGACTTGCCAAGGTCACCATGTGGTTTTCATGATGGTGGGGATTTGAACCGGCCCTCCAAAGTCTTTGTCCAACACCAAACCACTACGTGGCAACTCCCCCTTTAGTATATGGGAAGCCATCAACAATTTTGTAGGAAGTCAAGACACTTAAATAGTAGTAGTACCAGGCAGCGCAGGCGCTGAGGAGATTTCTTTGGTTTGTTTGGATTTACACTTTTTGATGTTGGATGAACAAAGATGTTTTCGGTGCTGCTTAACAACTGGTTAGTGTGTTTTGATTTGGCACCCGGTTTCTGTAGTGCATACTCCTCGCTGGGCACTTTGCGCGTCCGAACACACCTGTGCTTCTTTATTTCCATGTGTCTTGTTCTGAGTCCACGGACCACGCTTTGGACCATCTAAACTGTTTTGCCTGCTTTGAAACATACCTGTAAATAATATGTGAACTCCAATTTTTTTCAGTTGTGGAACTATACATGTGAAAAAGATCAGAATCCAAGTAGACCACAAGCTAACATAGGTCAACAATGCAATGGCGGCAGCTAACAAGCCAATAGGATCTAGGCTGCATCAACAGAAGTATACTGTCTAGATCAGAAGTAATAGTCCCACTATATTCTGCTTCTGGTTAGGCCCCCACCTGGATATTTTGTGTCCAGTTCGCGGCACCACAATTAAAAAGGACTGAGAAACGGGAGTGTGTCCAAAGGAGGACAACTAAAATGGTGAAGGGTCTATGGAAAACTATATGCCCTATGAGGAATGACTGATGGAGCTTGGGGCTGTTTACCTGGAGAAGAGAATGGTTGAAGAGCGTGATATCTATAGCCCACCTGGTTTAAATATTTTGAAGTGATGTCATGTTGATGGAGGGAGCGAGGCTTGTTTTCTGACTGCTCCCAGAGACTAGGACCCATGAGCAAACCAATGGATTGCAAGCCTCCAGGAAAAGAGATTTCCACCTTACACATTAGAAGGACCACTTCCTTGACGAAGTAAGGGGCTGTTTGACAATGGAACCCACACTCCCATCGGACGTTGTGGTGGAGTCTCCCTTCTTTAGAGAGTTCTTCAAAACAAGAGGCTGGAGGATCGCCATCTGTCGGGGATGCCTTTGATTGAGCATTCCTGCCATGGCCAGGGGGTTTGGACTGGAATGGCCCTAGTGGTCTCTTCCAACTATGATTCTAGGTATCTATCCTTGCACTCTGCCCAATCCTTCTATAACAAAACTTTTTAATCTTCTTCCAAGGAATAAAGTGTCCAGTTTGAGATATTGACATTTGTCTATCCTGCTTATATGGACACAGCTGAGGCTGACCTGTCTGATGGACAGTGGGGGAATGGATTGAACGATCACCATCGAGTTAATCTCTTGACTACTGAAAAAGGCATAGTATCACACTATTTTCCAGAAGGTGAAGGTTAACCTGTTTCAGGCTGAGCTTGCTTTCAACACAAATTGTGAGCAATTTTTTATAGCTTACTTCTTTATACTCATATAACAACAAAGATGTAGGGTGCTTCAGAAATTATTCAGCACAAACTCAGGCAGTATTATTGCTGTAAGAGACCAAGTAGTCTCAGATTCTGTTTGTGTCTGAACACAAGCCAAGGTTAACATAAGCCTTTGTAGCCACAACATTATAGGAAAAACTGACAGAAACACTCCACAAACATCTCCCATGCAGCACTCAATACCATCAGCCTGGGCAATTCCACCCCACGAAATGGAAGCAAAGGTACTCTCAAGATCTATGGGCCTTCTGATGAAGAAGACAATCTCAGCACAGCTTCCTAGCCTTCTGAACAAGTACCATTATCCATGCCTTTAAGCCAGGCATGAATGAACAATGCCTCTGTACTTCGTGTTGGGGGGGGTGGGGAGATAACTAACAACTAAAGATTGCCGCGAACCAGTCACAATAAATCAAACCATATTGACGACCTGACCTGCGGGAGGAGATCCGTTCATAATCGCCACCCTAGCCGGCCGTTTAAACAAAGGCCTGTTAAGATGGCATCTCGGTTCCGGCAGGTGCACTGTCCATATTAGCCTCCCCCTTGCTGTCATAACGGTTGGACCTCTTCTCCCTGTCTCCTACTGCCTGAAAGATAAATTGTCTGCTACCAAAACACCCTTAATTTGAATTTAACACATTTTTAATTTCGTTATTCAGTTACAGTATTGTGCGACTTTACTACTTGTTTGTGCCTTTCCTCCTCCCACCCTATCACGTTGTTGATTTGTACTGATTGGGAGAACGGGTTGATGGAGGCTGGACTCTGACATGCAGAATTTTGATGTGTATATTGTTACTATACATACTTGGTATTTTCATCATTATTTTTGTAACCCCCCTTGATTTCCCTAGGGAAAACAAGGTAGGCTATAAAGTAAACTCATAATTATTATTATTATTATGATTTTATTCTTATTATTGTATTAGCTCCCCATGTATCGATATTTATTTAGTAAGGTTACAGGAGTGAGGGCAGCCCAAATTATGTATGAGCATTTTATTAAAAAAATCATGTTAGACTAACGAACCCCATGCTATACAATCCCTAAATAAAGATTCAAACACTGGTTTACATGATTCACACAGGTTGTCCAGACGCAGAATGAGAAAAGATCGAACTGCAGAAACAGACTCCATTGGAGGACTGTAATATAGTTATCCTGGAGGAAACTTGGAATAAGTGCTGTATTCACAAAGAACAACCCACCAACCATCAGAGGTTACCACAAATGGAAACTTTTTAATGCCCCCCCAGAAATGAATGATGAGAGGTGAGGTCACTCGCATTAGCTAAAAAAACTGAATGAAAAAAGGTTTGATGATAAGCTCCCACCTTGGTTTGTAGTACAAAAACTATCAATAAAATGTTTTGCCAATGTAACGGGGGGGGGGGGGGGGGGGGGGTGGGGTCAGGTGAGTGCTTGAACAGAATATCTACCTTGAATGTGGAAGATCACAGGAGGGCATTATGCCACGGTTTTTAGAAAAAGAAAACCGAACTCCCTCCCCCATGTACCAGAGCTGAGATGCCACACATATGCCTCTCATTCCCTCATAACATGAAAAACTGACACCCAGCCTGAACACTCCTCTGAATCCCATGATTCAAAGATTTGTGCTGGATATTATTCCACAAAATGTGCAACTATAGCTAGCTGGTGGGCACCAGATTGCGTTAAATGCCTGTACTGCTCTGCATGCCACTCACTCACAAAACCATTTCAAGGTTGCAATAATTCAAGACCAGCAACAAGGGCTCACAGCTCAGGCTTGCAATCCATTCTGAGGAGGTTCGCTAAAATGAGAACCCAGATTTGTTGGGGGCAAATTTAGCTTATAGGTTGTAAAAACACGCTTTAACCCACTGCTTAGGCTGTGGATGAATCAGTAAGTTATAAACGAAGCCTTGTTTTTTTGTCTTTTGAAAATATCCGGTGGACGGGCGGTCACCCAACTATCAACCGACTCATACATCTAATACAAGGCATATTTACATATGAAAATCACAATTAGAAAACACTAGGCTCATTATCAGTTTGCAAAGGCCAACAGTGATACTGTTTAAAACATCATTGAAGAGATAGCATTTTACCTTGTTGTGATGACAGGATTGCTCATTGCAGTTCTGCTTTAACCTATATTTTTGCCATTATTGCTTGAAGAGAAGAAAAAAGGTTTTGGTCAGTTCACTATAGGTTGCAGGACTCCAACTTCCAGATTTTTAAACTATCCCAACATGGGCCTTTCAGAAATCTGATATGAATTATTCTCCATAATCTGTGAGCCCAATCTTCCATCAAAAAAGCATACCTTGAAAGGTTTGTTGTCGCCATCACAATCTGATATGGCATTGCCACTCCATTCTGGTTGAAGCAACAAAAAAGCCCAAAAACCCACCCTCACATAGCAACTGAAAATGATCTGGGCGAGCAAATACCAGGTGCTCTTAATGCCATATTTCAAAGGCAACTGGGGCCAAACCCACCTCTTGCATATGGTGCCCAGCCAGTCGTAAGAAGCCCTAATAGAAACTATATAGAGGGTTTTTACCTTAGAGTCCAGTTAGGCAACTTGAGGTTATATACACATGGCAACACCACACAGCAGCTCAGAGTTTAATAAGGAACACCAGGATTTTCCAAAGCAAGTTGTCAACACAAGACACTAAAGCAGATCTATGACAATAACCCAGAAGTTACCATCTAGGAAGAAAATTTAACTGCATGCCCTAAGAGCATTGTTAAAATTTGAGGCTGCATCTGGCACTCAAATATAATCCAGACTGAATCTCCACTTTAATTGCCATGGCTCAGTGCTATGAACCTAGGAATTGTGGTTTTGTGGGACATTGCTCCTTCTCTGTCAGAGAGCTTCTGGTGCCAAACAAAATACCAGTTCCCAGAATTCCATGGCACTGAACATGCAGTTAAAACGGTGTCAAACTGGGTTTGTTTCTATAGCTCAAATGCACCACAGTGAGACAGGTCGCTTGTGCAAAGCAACTTATCCATCAAGAATACATATACCGTACAGTACTAATGTACTACATGAGAAATGACATGAATTGGTAAACGCTTCACAACTTTTGCCTCGCAGGTTCTCAACCTCTGAAAGTCTCTGGAACTAGTCATTGGGATCTGTTGATAGAAAATTTTCACAAATGCTACCGCACACCTTTTAACTACATTCGGAGCCAATGGAGCACTAGAGCACAGTCTTGTTTCTCCGCTTGTTTCTTCTTCCCCTGAAATACCCATCCCGCGTTTTAAAAAGAGTTTAGGCAGGCAGATGGTCATTATGACCGAGCCCCGAAGCATCCAAACTCCCTTCCAGCTGTGGGCTACAAATGTAGTATGGGGGAGCTGTTGAGCACACACACACACACACAACCACATCACTATGGATTCATTTTGATTGTACTTTATATTATTATGAGGGGAACAGACCTGCATCCTGAATTCTTCACTACAAGATATTAAACTATCTGGAACAGCGAGAAACCTCTGGCTTTAAAAAAGTGTATGAAACCAACGTTGGTGTGTCACTGGCCTCTAAAGTAGAATCAAAGAATTGGAGAGTTGGAAGAGACCACAAGGGCCGATCCAAAGGCCCAACCCATTCTGTCTGCCATGCAGGAACTCCCAATCAAAAGCACCTCCAACACATGGCCATCCAGCCGGCTGTTGGAAAACCTCCAAGGAAGGAACTCCATTACAAGCCAAGGAGTTTTGTTCACGGTCGATAGCCTAATTTAGAAGTTCCTCTAATATCTTGTGGAATCTCTTTTCCGTGCGTTTGCATCCATTGGTCCTGGTCCCTAGTCCTCTGGAGCAGCAGAAACAAGCTTGCTCCCTCCTCAATATGACATCCCTTCAAATATTTAAAACAGGCGACATATCACCCCTTAACCTTCTCTTCTCAGGCTAAACACCCCCCAGCTCCCTCAGTTTGCTCCTACATAGGGCATAGTTGCGCAGACCTTCAACCATTTTGGTCCACGTCCCTTTGGACACGCTCCAGTTTTTCACATCCTTTTAAAAGAAATTGTGGTGCCCAGAGCTGGACAACAATATTCCAGGTGGGGCCTGACCAAACAGAATGAGTGGCCACTATTTCTTCCCTTGATCTAGACACTGTACTTGTAGTGATGCAGCCTAAAATGCATTGGCCTTTTTTTGCTGCCACATCACACGACGGTTGACCCATGTAAAACTTTGGGCCTACTTGGACTCTCCCCTCAGATTCCTTGCACATTATCTCATTAATAGAAGTATATTTCTAGCAGTAGACGGAAGCGGGAGCGGAGGGAGCGGTCCCCTGTTAAATTGTCACAACCTAAACCTAGAAACATAACCCGGTTTGGGCAATGCTTTAAATTTTCTTTTGTCTGGTGTCTTTGCTATGGAATCTGGGAGTTGGCGTTTTGTTTGTGGGCCAAGAGAGGCGGAGCTCCGCTCTGGCCCCACAACAAACGCCCAACTCCCAGAAATTCCATTAGCAAAGACCAGACAAAACTAAAGTCTGCCAAACCGGGTTATTTCTCCAATGGGATGCAACCAAAGGCACTTTTCCACCAAAAAGGCCCATACAAACAAAAAGAACCCGGGGTGAACCTAGAAGACTCAAACCCAGCCCTCCGCGAAGCCCCACTCACCTCCTACAGATCCTTCGCTGTTTGGAAATTCAAATCCTCCGCCCGCCTCCTTCACTCCTTTAAACCGTTCCCGCTCTTTGATTGGCCAGTTTCACGGCTTCCCTGCTCGCGCGATTTGGCTGCCTCAGCAACATGGTCCGCCCCCCGTTCTACTGGCTTCCACTTCCAGCTGAAGTGAAAAATGGTTGCCTTTGCAAGGGAGCCAAGCCTACGGACGCTGCGCCCACGCAGAGCCACTCACACAAAAAAGGCAAGGATGACTAAGATTTGAATTCGAAATGGGGGGGCTGGCCTGTGCGACAAAACGGATGGCTGTCTGAGGGACGCGCCTCTCTCCGCACGACGACGCCGTTTTGCGTAACGCGGGCCCCGCGAGTTAGTGTGGCCTTTTGTGTAGTTCGCTGGGATTGTTCTCCTTTACGGAGTTGCGTGTCTCCTGGCCACGTCCCCCTCCGCTTGTTGCAACGGTGAAGGAAGGAGAACCGTTACTCCCCTTCATTTTTCAATTAGTGCTTGAAGGGTTCAGGCTGTGTTACTGGGAATGGCGCTCCCATTTTAGACATTTTAGG
>NC_056525.1:21339509-21342729 GCF_019175285.1 Sceloporus undulatus | reverse complement strand
AGCAACTTGCAAACACTGCTTCTAAACAGATCTTTGCTGAACACTAGTCTGTGTCTTTCATTAATTAATTAAAAGGAAGTAACTCAAAGACAAATAAGCTATTCAAGAAAAAGCAAATAGTCTTTGTCCTCCCCTCCCTTTGGAGAAAGATTGCCTGAGGGAAGCTGGGGGAGGGGGGGGGGAAGAGTTCCTTTCTTTTTCAGATCTGAGCCTGCAAGGAAGTAACAGTCAATGAACTGATAGTTATACTGGTTGAAAGATTTTGAGGCATAGATGGAGAAAAGGAGAAAGCTGTATGGGGGTGGAGAGCAGGTGTTCCTTGTGAATAAACCTGCTTGATCAAAAATACCTTTGCCTGTTGGTGAAAGAAAAGTGGGGAGGGGGCCAGCCTAGTCTCCTGTGGGAGCGAGTTTGAAAGAGTGGGAGTAGCCACTGAGAAGGCTGTCTCTCATGTCCACATCAAGTGAGCCTGTGATGGTGGAAGGACCAAGAGAAATCCTTCACCTGAAGATGTTAGTGTTTTGGCAGGTTCATGTGGGGGAGATTCAGGTCCAAAGCACACTGCAGAAATAAACTAGTTTGAGACTGCTTTAACTGCCTTGCCTCAGTGCTAGGGAATTTTGGAAACTATAGTTTTGTGAGGCATTTAGCCTTCTCTGTCAGAGAGCTCTGGTGCCACAACAAACTAAAATTCTTAGGATCCCCAAGCACTGAGCCAGGGCAGTTAAAGTGGTCTCAAACTGGATTATTTCTGCAGTGTGTTTTGGATCTCAGTCTTTCAAATAATCTGGACCTCAGCCATACAGGTCTCTATAGCACTTTGAATTATGCCGAGGAATGAATCGGTAGCTGGAGGCTTGGATCATGCAGTCTGTCCTGCATCTCCTAAACTGGCCTGCTGCTTTCAGGCATGGTGGATGATACTGCCTCATCATCAATACTGAAGAATCAGTTTAATTGTTGGTCCAGGTTTGTTTGTTTGTTTTTTGTACATGGGATGAACACAGAATGGGGCACAATTTTGTTTTCACTCCAGGCAGCAAAATGTCTTGGATTGACCCTGTGTACATGTAAATGTCCAGACCCCGACTGCTCTGCTTCAAGCTCTGCACCAGAAATCATCCTGGCTGAGAGAAAACAGCCTTAGGAAGAGCAAACACTTGATCTACTCTCTGACAACTCAGCTATCCAGGTTACTGTGCCATTCTGACAGCCTGCAGCCAGATCTGTTGTGGTGAGTGGTTCTGCGGACACATGCCAGTGGGGTTTTGAACTGATGTCGAACTAAGCCAGAATCTAAAAGAAACAAACAAAAGCCCCAAACTGAAAACATTTATGTGTCTTCAGTAGGGTTGAAAAAATATGTTGTAGAAATGACTTCGGCGGGATACAGACGGGCAGGGGAAGACGTCTTGGAGGTGTATTCTGCTGAATACGGAGCCTCCAGACCGCCCTCCCCGGGGGCATGGCTCAGGTGTATGGGGCTTCCACATGGGGGGGCAGTGAAGACGCCTCACCTGGGGCCGTTTCTGACCCGCAGTTTCCATACCGCCACCTCGCAGGACGCTGCAAAGAGAGAGGCAGCTTCCTCACGAGCGGCCAAAAACGGGGCTTTTTTTTTTCTTTTGCTGGCTGACGGATGCACAGCTGCGGTGCTCAGCACCGGCGGCAGAAAGCATATGTGCACATTTAAAGCACCCAAGCCCCTTTAAACTTTTCCCCCCGCCCTGGCCAAGAACAAAGGTGGTCTCCTGCCAGCTGGTGATCAGCTGGTGTTGGCATCCTTGTCCACTTGCACGTTGCCAGTGTCACCAGTATCATGGATGCCTCCTCTCCTTTGGTCCCTGCGCTCTTGCTGAATCTGCAATGCACAGCCACAGCTGTCGCCGCTGCCACCGCTGTCCCCCTGCCATCCCCCATCACCTCCCTTGTACATATGTAAATATTTATAGTTTTAGCATTTTTTTATTGTTAGATGAAAATGGCGCAGGAATGTGTGTAGGGGTGCACTTTAAATTCCAAACTTTCCACGATTCTAGCAGCGCATACGTACATGCAGCTCTAGGGTTAGGGTTAGGGTTACGAGTCTTAAAATGCGCTGCAGCTGTGCTGCAGCTTCCACACCTGCATGGCAGCTGACGCTGCAATTAAAGCCTGACTGCAAACTGTGCATGTTCCAGGACCCCAACTCATTATGCGACGCAGCAGACACGGAGCTTTTAAATGGGCAACTTAAATTAGCGGCGTAGCAATTCTAGCGTATCGGTGCAGCAGCTTATAGACGGAGATGCACAGCTGCGCACTATATAGAAAAGAAGCTGGGAAAAGCGGCACCTTTTTAATGCCGCTTCTTCCTGCTTAGGGCATGCGGGCGGCGTGTTCATGGCGGCATTCAGGTAAGGGCCGTCTGAAGGCTATACCTTCATGACATCATGAACACACCCTTTTTTGCCCGTCTGTATCCCGCCATCCTTAAACTCTATTCCTAGGTCAGTGTGTACAGCAGCCTTCCCTAAATTTCTTTCTTTTTTTTATGTACTTATACCCCATCTTTATCCTAATATCAGAGTCAAAAGTGGTTCACAACACAGATTAAAACAAAACATCATAATGCTCATTATAATAAAACCAGTCTATCTTATTTTAATAATATATAGTAGGATTATAATGAATGAGAGAGTGTGACTTACCCAATGTCACCCTGTGGATTTACATGGCTGAGCTGGGATCAGGACTCTAGCCTCCCAGTTCACCATAGAAATTCACTGGCTGACCTTGGGCAATTGACATGCTCTCGGCTTCAACTCCAACTCCTAGGTATTCCTTCATGGTAGAAGAGGGGGGTGGTTGGATGACCCCATGGAATCCCTTCGAATGCTAGGTTTTATCCATCATGGCAGAATTCTTGCCATGCACCTCACCCTGCCCCTTCTTCTCTTTTGTGAGGGTCACATTCTCTCAGCCTCAAAGGAAGGGCATGACCAACTCTCTCTCTCTGCACCTCTCCCATGGTGATGCTAAGGTTATGCAATAATAATAATAATAATAATAATAATAATAATAATAATAATAATAATAGGCAAGGAGAGTGCACATTCTCTCAGCCTCAGAGGCAGGGCATGACAAACCTCTCTCCAGCTCTCTCAAGGTGATGCTAAGGCAAACCTACTTTTATTTTGCATTTTAATATATATATATATATATATATATATATATATAT
>NC_056525.1:21337959-21339409 GCF_019175285.1 Sceloporus undulatus | reverse complement strand
ATTATTATTATTATTATTATTATTATTATTATTATTATTTTCCAAGGCTGGGAAGAAAGAGGTTCTCAAACAACAGGAGACTTATATGTATGGGTGGGTGGGGGCTAAATTTAGACACACACACACACACACATTCACCTTTCATTTTGATATCTTTCCACTTAAGGGATGCATTTCCTTAGGGGTCACTTATTGAGGGCCACATGATGGATGCCTAGGCCAGCCCTCCTGTTAGACATGATGAGGCTTTCACATCAAGTGGCAGGTGCTGGAAGTAGTCAAGGCAACCTCTTGACTGTTCCTGTTGGACTCTTTGGTTGTCCCCCTCTGCTGGAAGGCAAAGTTGAGTATGCCACACAAACTGCCCTGGTTCCATTAAATTAGCTTGCTGCATCAGATGTAGTTAAGGTTGCCAGGTGTTCAAAATACCAATAAGGGACAGTTGAAATTCATAACGTGCAAGGTTGTCAATGTTCCATCTTTATGAAAATCCACACTTGCCTTCTTTTTGGCATGCATTAACAGTCCTGAATCTACTTTAATCATATCATAATTATCCGTATTGCTTGTGAACTTCAAACATGTTCACTTGCTCAGGCAATTTGGGGAGGCCCACACGCAAAATACTGGATTATTATTATTATTATTATTATTATTATTATTATTATTATTTTGCATCTCCTTCTGTAAGTATGAAATTACATACTTTCTAGCTGTCAAAGAAGGGACATCCCTTTATAATGAACACCTAGCAATCCTAGATGTAGAGGAAGACTCTCACTGATCATAAGGGTTTCAAATTAGTCCAGTTAACTTTCTTGAAGGTCTGAATACAGATGTGCGTAAGCCCGTATATGATCCTAATGTGTCTATAAAATCTGTAATTTTATAGATAGCAAAAAAGTGGAAAAAAATAATCAACAAAAATTAAGGGAACCATTGATAAGTACGGTCAGTCAGATCTAACAATCAGATGCTGTGTGGTAGATATAGTAATTAAGTTCAGTCTTCCAAATCAGGAAAAGTTCCAAATCTATTATTCTGCATATCCAGCTGGATCATTCCCCAAATGCCCATGTCATTTCTTTTTTCTCTTTCTTGTTTTCTTTCTTTCTTTTCACTTTGTTAACAAGTCATTCCAGAATTTTTGGTACTATAGTGGGATGTTCCACAGGACTCCATTTGTGTTTAGATAAACAATAAAGCAGAACTAATTGTCACCAAAAGCATCAATTTTTTTATTCCCCTCTTAAATATCTGATGCTCATAGTTAGCTTTGCATACAGTCCCAAATCAAGAATTCCTTGCATCTAAAGGTGAATATATTTCAATTCTGTACATATTTCCAACAACTAGTATAACAACTAGTGTGAGAAGGTGAAGATAACTGTTCTACAATGACTAGTGTAAAGAAACAGAACATAACAACAAAAAAGGAAGAACAAGAGAC
>NC_056525.1:21333721-21337859 GCF_019175285.1 Sceloporus undulatus | reverse complement strand
TTCAGACTAAGCTGGAGATTCTTAGCGTTATTGTTTGCATCTAATTTAGATGACGCAGACCGAAATAACCGATCCTGTACAGACATGGATTCAGAGGCCCTGGTCCAACCCTAGGGTTAAGAGTCTTTCCCCCCCAGGTTAAAATAGCCCTGGTTTTGCATGGAGTTTCTAAGAAACTGCACAGCAAAACCAAGCTGTTCAAACACCCCACCCCCTTGTGGTTCTTACCTTTCTGGCTGATGATCAGTCTGAGAAGCCCTTCATTTGCCCTATCCAGCATGAAAAAGGAGTGCCTGGCTACATGAGTGCAGCCAGGCATCTCGTTTCTGCATCATTCAGGGCAACTGGAGTACTACTCAGATGGATCTCCTGCCACAAAGATAAGGAGTGGCCTTAGGTTAGTGTGAGGACAGGCGTGTGAACACCCACTTGTCCCCGTACTGACAGAGGGACTAACCCAGGTGAGCACTGAGGGCTGGATTATATGGGCTCAGTGTGTACGATCCTGCCCCTTCTGGGTTTCTTGTACACTTTGTAAACATAGTCTGAATGTAATTGTATAGATAATATTTTAAATAATTTTGTACATGAAATAAAGTTTGTGTACACTGAACTGTCAAAAAGTAAAGATGTCACTATCTCACTCAGCTATGTGAACAATTTTGTAGTATTTGGTTTTCAGAATTTTGGATAAGGCAAACTCAACTCTTACATGGTCACCGAGATCGAAAAAACGGAATAACCATGTAAAAAGCTTGAAAATGCTTTTTGAAGTCTGCAAAAGTGCACTGCACTTTTTTTCCCTGATCTGTAAGTCAGTAATCTCTTGATCAGTGATATGCTTACTGAGCAGAGCTATATTTTATTTATTTAACTTAGAGCCAGCCTTTCTGCAAAAAAAGGTCTCCTTTTGTTCTTGTTGTGTGCCTTCAAGCCATTTCCGATTTATGGCAACCCTAAGGTGAACCTATCATGGGGTTTTTCTTACAAGATTTGTTCAGCAGGGATTTCCCATTACCTTCCTCTGAAGCTTGAGGGCATATGACATGCCTAAGGTCACCCAGTGGGTTTCATAGCCATGTAATCCTGGTCTCCAGAGTTGCAGTCCAACACTCAAACCACGCTCTCTCTTTCTATCAAAAAATGTCTCCTCTTAGAATCTAGATTTGTCCAGTGAATACCTGTGCCCTTCCATAGCTCTTTAACTATTGTAGTCTGTGGGTTCATGCATCAGTTCATTTTCTGCCAGTAATATATGAAATTAATGGGGGTCACCATAGGTTGACAGATGAATTGCAGAGACATAGAATTATAGAATCATAGAGTTGGAAGAGACCACAAGGGCCATCCAGTCCAACCCCCTTGCCATGCAGGAAATCTCATTCAAAGCATCCCCGACAGATGGCCATCAGCCTCTGTTTAAAGACCTCCAAGGAAGGAGACTCCACTATAGTCTGAGGGAGTGTGTTCCACTGTCGAACATCTCTTACTGTCAGCCCTTACTTACTAATGTTGAGGTGGAATCTCTTATCCCGTAGCTTGCATCCATTGTTCCGGGTCCTAGTCTCTACACATGCAATACATAGTTTATACTGAATGGTGTTGCTCTTTTTATTTTTCTTATATTCTCTTATATTCATGTGATTGGTGTGGAAAAAGCAACATTGTAATTTAAGCTTGGTGTTTCTCTGTTCGATACTTTTCCTTTTACAGTATCTTGCTACATGAGATGTAATATTCTAAGAGTTCCACTAAAATGAATGCATGGTTTGAAGCTTAAACTCTTGTCAAAACTTGTGAAACATACCGTATATACTCGACTATAAGTCGAAAAATTTATGCCAAAAAAGGATCCCAAAATCCTGGGTCGACGTATACACGGGTCTATACGGTAATGTGGCTCAGAAAAATGGCGGCTGCAACTCTTTCCAGGGAGTGGGGGTTGAGTGGCATGTCCTTCAGTCCAGGGAGACTGCCTTTAAAAGAAATGCTGCCTTCCTTTCAGACTCGGCAGCATGAGCAACCAGGATTAGGGAAGAGTTTCTTTCCCTTTGCAAACCTGAGGAAAGCTGCCTTTCCCTGAGAGGGGCTGGCTGGCTTGCATGCTCGCCCAAGCATCGGCTCCTTCAGGCAAGGAAAGGGCTTTTAAAGGAGCAGAAACCTTAACTCACTGGAAGCCACTCAGGAAAAGAAAAAGGAGCTGGAAAGAAAGTCTCTCTCCAGCCGCTGCTTGAGCAGCTAGCATAGAGCTCTCCTCATCTTTTAAAAGGGAAAGAAACTAATCCCTAATCCTGGCTCCTCATCCTGCAGAGTCCGAGGGGAGAGGAAAAAGGACCAAGGAGCAAGCGAGGGAAGGAAGGAAGAAGTAGGGATGGCTCTGTGGGACGGAGGCAGGGAGGGGACAAAAGGAAAAGAGGGCTGTTAATTTCCTCACTTTTCAAAGGGGGAAAAACCTAAGACTGGCCATAGCTATGGCTGGGAGAAGCCAGCTTGCCTGATTTCTCCAGCATCAAGAAAAGGAAAATGGGGAGAGCTCTATTTCAGTGGTTCCCAAACTCTGGCCTTCCAGGGGTTTCAGACTTCAGCTCCCAGAATCTCAGGCCATTAGCTAAGAGGGCTGAGGCTTCTGGGAGTTGAAGTCTAAAAACCTGGAGGAGCAGAGTTTGGGAACCACTGGTAGCTGCTCTGGTCTTAAAGGGGCAGAAGCTTAAGACTTGCTGGAGAGCCTAAACTGAAAGGCAGGGGGGAAAGGAGCCTCTTTTTAACTCTTTCCTCTCCAAAATATACAAAGGAACAAACAAATCTGAATCTCCCTCCTTGGAGGTCTTTAAACAGAGGCTGGATTGCCATCTGTCGGGGATGCTTTGATTTGGATTTCCTGCATGGCAGAATGGGGTTGGACAGGATGGCCCTTGCGGTCTCTTCCAACTCTATGATTCTATCAACCCTTTGAGTTAGAGAGCCCCAAGGGAGAAGCATGGGAGAGGGAGCACAGGGGATGGCAGCAGAGATGGCTCTTTGGAGCTTGCCCTCACAGAGCACCAAAAGGCAAGCAGAGCAGCAGGGACGTCTCGAGGGCAGCCACCACTCAAAGGAGCACCAAGAGGCAAGTGGAGCAGAGGGACTGTGACTGTGCCCTCGACTTATCCACGGGTCATATTAAAATCCAAAATGTTGGCCCCCAAACCCCACCTCGACTTATACATGAGGTCGACTTATACACGAGTATATACGGTATCTTGTATTTCAGTTTATAACATGTTAAACCACCAGGGTGCAGCCAAGGCCTAGCATTCTTTATTGAGTGATTGCTTGAAAAAGAAACCAAAGGTCAGAAGTCAGTAGGTCCTCCTTAGTCTTATATCATGCTTACCCTTTTGGGGAAAGCAATTAATTAATACAATTTTGTATTATTTTCTTACCATACAAGCCAAGTGAATTCATACTCTATGGGTTCGTTATCAAGACAACATGCAAGTAGTAATGAATACATGAGGTTACAACACTTTCAGCTATGTCATTTCAAGTTGGACAGCTCTTTGGAACAATTTTTTCTTCCTGAGTAATTGCTGGTTCCATATAAACCATGAATGGCCCTGTAAAATTGTTTTTGTGTTCTTCGATCCCTCTAGACTTCTAGACCACTCTTTTCTTGGCCAAAAAATGGGGTGGGGGGGAGTGAATTAACTTTTCTGGAATGTGTCCCAGCTTACACACACACACCTTTTAGAAAAATCCCAAACTAGAAATGGAATTCAGGCCATTTCCTAGGGTTTTTTTCTTTTTCTTTTGGGGAGAGTGTTTTTGGCAGTCTGTATGGACCATGAGGGTCCCAGAGAAAGGAAATCAGTCCCTAGACTCGCCACAATCACCTGCCCCCTATATGAGCAATACATATGACTGAACAAAGTAGTAAACACAGAAAACATTCTGTTGCATTGTTTGTGATATAATTTAGCATTCTTAATTTTTGGTTTTCAAGAGGTGTAATGGCAGGTAACCCATACCTGGGAAGTTTATATTAGTTAGGGAATATGCTTTCAGACTACCTGTTTTAGAATCAAAGAAAGGATTTTCATACCAGCTAATGGGTAATCTATATAACTGATACAAATATTTGAGGATTGAAGCCCCATTT
>NC_056525.1:21329002-21333621 GCF_019175285.1 Sceloporus undulatus | reverse complement strand
GGTATCAGCTTACCCCCTGGAGGTCCTTTCCCTTGAAAGAGTTGGCAGTGGGGACACGAATTACAAAACGCTTTCACTTCCGCAAACACCCCCGTCCAAAAGAATCGCTGGATCACCCGCTGAGTAGTCTTCTCCACCCCCAAGTGACCTGCCAGCGGGCTTTCATGGGCTAGTCTCATCACCTCTCCCCTCAGTGCCCTCGGTACCACCAGCTGAGCCTCTATCTCCTCAGGGTTTTGGCTTGGTGGCAGTCGGTATAGCAAATTCCCCTTTAGCACAAATCGGGGCCCTGCACCCCCTTCCTTCTGCCTGCGCCTGTCGTAGCGCTTCCGCCAGCGTGGGGTCATCTTGCTGCCAGGCCACCACCTGAGCTCTCCTAACGCCAGCCAGATCTAACACTAGGGGCCCCTCTGCCTCGGCAGCTAGCCCTTCAGTTTCCGCTAGCAACCACTGCCAGCCCAGCCAATTGCTCCCCAGTAAGGCTTCCCTTTTTAGGGAGGGACTACCCCCACTTTCAACCTCCTGCTCTTTCCTTCCACTTCTACCGTAGCCCAGACCATTCTATAGGGTTTTAAATCCCCATGTTTACATCTCGCATTCACCCAGTGGGACCCCTCCGAGCCCAGCTCTTCTCTCACCAGCATTTGGCTACAGCCCGAATCCACCAGTGCCTCTACCTCCTTCCCCTCAACCTTGATCCTTATGATTCTCGCCGACAAGGGTCCTCCACTTATCTGTGCTGCTTCCCAGGTGTCAGCCCACAAACACTCCATGACCAGGCAATTTTGCCACATGTGGCCCTCGACACCACAGGTGAAACACACTAGGGGCTTGCGCGGTGCCTCCCGCGAATTCCTCCCAACGAGTCCCGTTCTCCAGCGACTTCCGGCTTCGGAACCCCAGTCTCCTCATGAGGCCGAGGCGGGCTTGGGCCTACTCTCCCCAACTCCCTGCCAACTCCTGGGGGAATCCTTCCCCCCCGCAAGGGTATCCCTTCAGCCCCCCGCTGAAGGCGACTCCCCTCACTCTCCTCCGCCGCAGTAAAGGCTTCCATCAATACAACCGCTGCCTCCAAATCCTTTGGGCAATGGCACCTTACCCAGTTCCTGGCTTGCAAGGGTAAGGTTCCCATGAACTGCTCCACCAATACCAGCTCGGCCACCTCCAGCGCCAACCTCAGTGGGCTTCAACCACCGAAGCCCACTGGCTCGGATCTTTTGCCATCCCGGCCCAGGTTCCTGATTCCCTCATTCCTCCCGTGGCCCCATCTTAGTGATGGTCGAGGATCAACAGAGGGATATCAGGGTTTTTAGTTTTTAATTGTTGTTTTTATGCATTGACATTGTGTTTTTAATATGTTATACTGTTTAATATTGTCTTAAGGGGGGAGGGATAAAGTGTTTTTAATTGTCATATTTTATATTTTACTGTTGTTAACCGCCCGAATTGGTTTGCCAGAGGGCGGTATACAAATAAATATTATTATTATTATTATTATTATTATTTTAGAGTCTTTATTAAAGAGTGGCTGGATGCACAGTAATGTAGCTTGAATAGCCAGAGTTTATCACTTTAAGAATGATCAGTCAGATAATAAAAAGAATCAAATTGAATAGCCTAAAAAACTCCACAGATTCGTATCCATAGATTCAACCACCCATGGCTCCTGTAAGCTCAGGCAAAAGCAAACTGCTGCTGCCTCCCTTATTTTCTCATTAATATTTGCCGTCTTGACCCGTGATGTCACTTTGCTCAGCCACAGGTCTCAGTTTTCATCTGTGAAATGTCGATGTGGGCATGTGCTTCACAGAAAATGGCTTGAGAATCTGCTTACCTTCAGAATATGCTTACCTTCTTGAATGAAGGACAGGATCCCTATGCAATGACATACTTATAGTTGTATATTTGTAATTTTTTTTCATGACTGGTATGATGGCTTCTGTATCCATTCTATTCCAAATTGTGAAAGCTTCTGTACTTTGATCAATCAATGTACCATTTGTAGATGTTCTGAAGGCCTCAAGCAGTTTCTAATGGTGTCTCTCCCCTCTTCATCATGTTCATACAGTAGTCTTCAATATTGCCAATCTCCCACAACTTAAAGATGTGGACTATCTTTGACATTGTCCCTTTATTATTCATTTTGTGTGTTAAAACTAGACCATTATAACAAATGTAGAGCCATGTTTTGTGTATTTACATGGTCAGTAATATGGCATCTTAGGGCAGGATGAGCAGGCATCCTCCTTTTCCAAGACATGTCCTACATTTCAACCTTTTCTAAATTACAAAATGTCCTCCATTTTGAGCATGTCTAAGAAGCCTATTAACACCAAGTTTGTAATTCCCCTTCAAAAAATGCATCCACTTGGCAGCCTATCCTTGCTGCAAATAGGGGGATAGGATGAGCTTCTTTTTTTCTTAGGAGCAGCAAAAGACAAGACTTGCCCCCAGAGCTTGGGAAATGTTTGTTTCTTAGAGGAGAAAATAGACTGCTTGAGGACAGGATGAACATGTTTAAAGGGTCTTTTCCTTGATTTCAGCACAATGGACAAATGAAAGTAATAATTAAAATGTAGATTCTGTCAAGGATTTGTTAATAATCAAAACAATTTTAAACATTCATCTTGCTCAGAGTTCTGTAACTATATGGCAAGCTAACAAGGCACTTTAGCAAAGATAAGTTCATCTGAAAAATACGGTTGAGTACATAATAAAATAGTGTACGTAATATAGCTGCAAATAAACCATATGAAATGAATGTACATTTATATTGGTGTTTTTAGCTTTTATTTTGTAATGTCCTACATTTTTCCTGAATGTCTTGCATTTCATGGTGCTTTGTTTGTCCTTTGTGGCTATAACATCCAGTCACCTTGCTTTAGGATTACCATAATTCAGAAACAACTTGAAGGCATACAACCAACCATCACCACCACAGTCAGTAGATGGTGCTGCCTTGTCCTGTATTTTTCTTATTCGGTAGTTGTGATGCAGCTACCATTTCATTATAGTCTCTGTTTCTGAGAAGTTAGGTCTCCCCTTAAATAACTGTTAAAGCCAGAAGATGGCACCAGACTCAACTTTGCTGTCACTAGAACTGGGAGAAAAACTGAGCTGACAGAATAGAAGGGCAGCTTCTGTTCTTCTGTTCTCTTTCTTTTCTTTTCTTTTCTTTTCTTTTTTTTCTCTTTTTTTTTTTTTTTTTTTTTCTTTTTTTTTTTCTTTTGCCTGTATTTCATGCAGTTAGGACCAGTGTGCTTTCAGCTAATAAAGACTTCTGAGCAACATGCTTAGCAATAATGTGCATGCTTTGAAGGAAGAAGCAAGCAATCTCTTAATTATTTATTCTCATTGGTCAAACTAGCAATTTGCCTTTAAAAAGATAGTAAGATACTGTCAGGTAGTTTCAATGGATTTGCTCTCCAGAGATCCTGTCACATCACATAATGATAGGGCTCTGATTCCACTTTAATGGCCATGACTACAGCTTATGGAATCCCATGGTCTGTAGTTTTTAGAAAAGGACATTTAGACGTGGTACAGACCGTGCAAATGTGCTGTGCTGGTGCCAATTTTAGGGTTAGGGACTGCACAACAACCATATGGTACCTAACTTTAACACAGTGCGGCAGCACTATAATGGCGGTGTCCCATCCATATGGGCACCGCCATTGTAACGTAAGTGATGTGTGGCGTCCGCATGTCGCTGCATGTCGCTGCATATCGCTTACGTAATGCGTGTGCCATTGGCACACTCGTTACGTCTGCCCTACGGTGCTAAAATAACCCATTTTTTCTGGCATCCTTTTCCTCCGGAGGGAAGCTGTGCGGTTTCACAGCTGCGGCTTCCCTCCAGACGGAATTAGGCCACCGGCAGTCTGCCTTTTTCAGGCAGTCTGTCCCATGCCTTAGTTTTGAAACAATTAAAACAACATTGAATTGAAAAGTGTTTCTACAAAGCCCTTTTACATGTACCCACCAACCTAACTTTACAACATGGCCCCTTTGAAGAGTTCAAATTTCTGGCAGGCTCATATGGGAAGAGGCAGTCTTCCATCTGTCTTGGCTCCAAGTTGTTTAGGGCTTTGTAGGTTAACACCAGGACCTTGAATTGAGCTGAGAAGCAAATTGGGAGCCAATGCAGTTTTTGCAGGACTTTAAATAAATGGCTTCCCAGCAGAGGTATACAATAACAAAACAACAAAGGTTTATTGACTGGTAGACTTTTAACCTAGCTTATGACTGGGTTCATAAGTGTTTCAGCATAGGAACACAAAATCACAGTAACAACTTTTCCCTGCATTCTGCATGTAACTCTTCACTACATTTCTCTTCAAGCCAAAGGCTCTATTCCATCAGACTCTGTTATAAATTATCTATTCCTTTCTCTAAGCCAGGGGTCGGCAACCTCCGGCCCGCGGGCCACATCCGGCCCCCGGAGGCACCAGAACCGGCCCCTGCTCACCCCTGCCGCTGATTCTGCCACCGATGCCCCTCTCCGGCCGCCATTTTGGCGAAGGCCGGGGGCGGAGGGCGAAGGAGGAGGAGCGCGGCGCCCATTAGGAGGCCTGGCGCTGCCCTGGAGCCCTCTAACAGGGCTCCAGCGAGCGCACCGG
>NC_056525.1:21326881-21328902 GCF_019175285.1 Sceloporus undulatus | reverse complement strand
AGTCTGTAACAGGCCATAGTCATGTCTTTAAAAGGAGGAAAAAGAAGGTCCTCAGCAGACCCACCAGTTCAATGTCTGGGCCAGGAAAGGTTCTAGAACAGAGGTAACTGAACAGGTGATTAGAAAAGGATGTTGCGTTTAGTAAGAACTAGCAAGGGTTTCTCAAAATCAAGCCATGCCAAGCTAATTTTATCTCTTTCTTTGACATATCAAAGGAATACTGTGGATGTAGTATAGCTTGATATCAATAAGGCTTACAACAAGTTCCCCCGTGACAATCCCCCATGATTTTGACAAGCTGGTACAGTGTAGTTTAGGTGATTTTATTCTTGGGGCTGCCCACAGGGGCCAAAAGGCCTGTGTTCCCCCAGCCCCACATGGTTCTGTTTGGATGATGCAGAACAAATTCCTAGGGCTACGATTGGGCCTGATCCTGGAAGACCTGACACAAATCTGGTGGATCTGAACCAATCCCAGGGTAAACAGTCCTTATGCCACGTCAATTTGATCCTTGGTTTGTAGTGAAGTTTCCTGGAAACTGAAGAGCAAACCCTGGATGTTTCAATAGTCCCTGTATGCTCCTTACCTTTCTGTGATGTAGCTCCTGCTGAGACCCCCCCCCTTTCACCACATGTGATGTGGAAATGGAGGGACTGGCCATGTGGGTGCAGCCAGGCATCCTTTTTCTGCATCAGATGTGGCAGTGTGAGACTTCCCAGTAGGAATAACAGCATTGAAAGGTATGAAGCATGCACAGGTCCCCATGCCAGTGTGAGGCAAGCATGTAAACATACACACCTGTCCCTGTGCCAGGCCAGGGACTGATCTGGGTGAGCACCCAGGCCAGAATAGCATGGGTTCAGCCCGTCTGCTCAGGGCCTGATTTGTAGACGAATTTGTAGTTGGTTGACCCTGTCCATGGAACTTGATGAGTGTAACTAATTTTGAGTTCTCTTCCCTTTCTCAGCCCTTTTGGTCTTTTTACTGTTGTGTAACATCCTTTCTGAACTCCTGACCCCAATCTGAAACTTCCTCCAGAAAGAGTAAAGGGGGCAGGGAGAGATGAGCCTTCATTTGCAAATGGCTGGTTTAAAGACTGGGAGAAAAATGCTCTCAGATGAAAACCGAAGCATGCTTGTAAACCTTACATTGTAAGGGATACTGTTATTCTTGTCAGGGTCAGCTCCAGCTTTGAGAGTCTTTTGCAGAGTGGTCTCTATTGGTGGTTCTCCTTCTACATCAACAGGTGAACTTCTGAAATATGATATGAACTTGCACAATTTACTTGCAAGACTTAGCACTATCTTGCAGCTATGGGTTAGGAAAGTTTAATTCTCCCAAAAGAGATGAAGCCTTGCAAACAAAAGTCAGATTTGATGTTCCAGAAGAACCAAAGTGTTAGCAAAATGTTTTCTGGGAATACAGTAATCCCATCATCTCTAAATAACCCAGTTTCACAGAGCTCCTACCGTGCTGTGTTTGCCAAAAGCACTGCCTAATCAAGAGAAAATAGTTTACAGATTATCGGTCTTTTCTGTGGCAGTAATTTGCATAATATAAATGTTGTATTAGGTGGAATAGGTTCTTCTGTCTTCATCTCTGCTTCATCTAAAAGTTAACATTCTGCATATTATCTTGTCTCTCTTGTAGTCTACCTGGAAAAACATCTGAATAAAATATGTAGACTGCATGACTCTCAAGACTGTCAACCCCTTTCCCTGACTGCCGCTTAAATATCTTTCTTTGCCTAAACATAAAAGGTGACACAGAATTTTTCTTACACAGGAGTTCTCGAATTTCACTTAAGATCAACTTGCATTTTGTAGAAACTTTGTTAGCTACTTTTCATTTGATCTTATTCTTTGATGCCCTAGGTACCCATCTATTAAAGAGGCACAAAGGTTTCATATACGCTTTTATGAGAGAGACTTTGTATATGATAAACCAACATCAATGCAATTGAACTGCAAGAATGGCCACAAGAGGCAATTAGTGTGTGAATAACACACTTTCTTGTTTTT
>NC_056525.1:21296307-21326781 GCF_019175285.1 Sceloporus undulatus | reverse complement strand
GAGGGAATCAGGTCCAGCATTCTTCTCTCCCTCTGAGGCCTGGACCAAGGCAGATGGACCGGAGGGAGGGCTCTTCTTCATCAGGCTAGCCCCTGATGGAACTGGGCCAGCCTTCTCTCTCCCTCGGAGGCCGAACGATGACAGGGAGGGAGGAGCCTCCTTCTTCAGGCTAGCCCCTGATGGTCCTGGGCCAGCCTTCTCTCTCCCTTGGAGGCCGATACAGCAATTTTCTTCCTCAGCTTTCTTTACTATCCAGCTTTCACATCCATACTTAGAAATCTAGAATAGTATGCTCTATGAGCCTGACTTTGGTATTTAATATGAGTGACATATACTCATTATTCCTAAGTAACTCCTGCTCCTGCTATAGAAGGATCATTTTATGGGGTTCTTTTAGCTTGTATTTTAAAATGAAACATCTTTTTGAAAGTAGCACAGTGAGTAAATTATTACCATAAGAATAACAAATAATGCCTGACCCTGAGATTCTAGGTGTTATTGTCCCCCAAACTCATTGTTCCAAGCTCTGGTCCAGCGCAAGATGTAAGTGAATGGGCAGTGCCAACTGTGGTGAAAATATGGGGCCCCTGACAACATATCCAAAGGTACTTCAAGGAAATTATACTACTACCAACTGGGAAAGGAGATGCTATGAAGCAATACTAATAGTGGCAGTTCTGCAGTTGGAAAAAGGGCCCCTACTTAATGTCCTAGAAGCTGAATAAGAAATACTGATGTCTTTTTGAGTGCAAAGTCAAGGTTACACTTCCAGTTTTAATTAAAACTGCTTGGTGGATCAAAAACTTGGGGACATAGTACACATTTGGTAGTCAGGAAGTAAAAGAAGCCAAGAGGAGAAATAGGAGAGATGGGAGCATTTGATCAACTTTGGAAGCTGTTCTGAGTGACAGCTCTGAGAATTTTCCTTGCTGGACCTCCTGCATATAAATTAGGGGTGGAGGATTGCAGCTGCTCCCCTTTTCTCCCCTGCTGTTTGCTCTGCTATCCGGCTGGCTTAGGCAGCTGTGCTCAGCAGCAGGGGAATACAGCAAGAAATGAGGGGGGGAACGGGGGGGGGGCTGATAGAAGTAGAAGGGGTCATTCCTGAAGTAAAGATGAAGGGATGGTTTAAGGTTTTTTTAACAAAATGATTACAGATAAGGCAACCCTTTATGTTTTGTTTTCCAAGAGCTAGTGTCTTTCAGCATAACAAAGGGCACAAGAGTCTTGCGCTTAAACAGTGATAACATGTCAAACTAAATACAATCTTTATAACGTTAATAAATCTATTAGGCGTACAGGTGCCACAAGTTTCCTTTTTTGTTTTTAGCTTCTTGTGCTATTTAACTTCTGTTTTCCAACACTGAGGCATAGATACAATTACAGTGGACTCTTGTTATACACTGGGGTTTGGTTCCAAGACCCCCTGTGGATAACAAAATCCGTGGATGCTCAAGTCCCATTAAATATAATGACATAGCAAAAGGGTGTCCCTTTAAAAAAATGGAAAATTAAGGTTTGATATTTGAAATTTATACTATTTTTGAACATTTTCAAACCATGTATGCTTGAATCTGTGTATAAAAAGTCCATGTATAAGAATGGCTGACTGTACTATATATCAATGCACAACAGAGAGATCTCAGTTGGATAAAATTCCCCAGTATTTGCAGGGATGGAAGGATGGATGACTGGGATGGATGGATGGCATATGCCACCCCAACATCCCAGGGGGGACTATTTGTGCTTGGAATTTAAGAAGAGTGGAAGATGTGCATACCTTACTAGGACAGTGAACAGGATCATATAATGCTGCAGCATTTGGTTGTAGGTCTTTGAGGAGAAAAGAGTTATTGAGTTGTCTACTCAAGGTATGGCTAATATATGGGGATTCCTCTTTCAATGAGAACTTCCTTTACTGAGATTCAGATGGAGGAGCATCAGCTATTAAATGAGAATGAGCCAGAAGGGGAAAGGACCTTTATTGACCATGTGGGAATTGGCTAGAGGCCCTCCTTGATTAATCGCCTATTTTTGAGACTTATATACATATGAATAACCATGTTTATAGGCTGCTTCACTGCTGCCTTGGGCCTCATGTGATAAAATTGTAAAATAATGACAGTTTTCTAGCAGTCTTGTGCATATGTACAGGGAGGCAAATCCAGCTGAATTTAGTGGCAACTATTTCTCAATAGGGCTGAGTAAAAAAATTGTTTCAACTCATTTTTTTTGTGTGCAAGAATTTGAACAATTTAACAAATGTCTTCATGTTGAGAATGGAAACAACTTGAGGGTTTTTTAACAGATTTGTCAATCTAGGTTAAAAGATTTGAATGCTTCACTCTTAAAGTCTTCAGTCAAACCCTAGCCTATTCAACCATTAGTGCAGGATTTTCCCCCAGCTCTTTTCTGATAAATTGAAATTTTGTTCATATCTGTGATAGGGGGAGGGAAGAATCACCACCCCTTTCATTGTCTCTGAATAACATACATAAGATTGGTGACTGTCCTGTTCAGCTTTCAAAACACTTAAAATGTGTTACATCAGTAATTTTTACAACAGTCTTGTAGGATGGATCAGCATGATCATTCCCCATCATACTGCAGTCAGGGAGAAGAGACAGGTATGGCCATGAGAAAGCCATGCTTTATACTGTGGATTACTACATTCATCATGTGGTTATTCACTGAACTAATATCCTTCCCCCCCCGCTCTTGAAATTCCGATGTAGAAAACAGCATATAGCCCTTGTAATACTGGGTGTAATTTGCAGGTTCCCATAATCAGCTTTTTAAGAAGCGAAAACAACAGCAAAACTATGTATTGCTCACAGCTTTGTTGATGGTGATGCTTAAAATGCTTCTATCCCATCCTTTATCATAGGATCTTAGTACTGGGAGAAAGGCAGTTTGTAAATTAATTAAACAAATAATTAAAATAAAATAAATCTGTATGCTGATGATAATGATCTCCAAAGCCTTGGGTGACCTCCCCAACAGTTTTGTGTAAATGCCAAATAGCACTGGGGGCAAAATGAACCTTCTAGAACATCATCAATCAAAGGTTAAGGTGTTGTATTGGTCAGACCATCATCTGAACACAAGAAGGACTGGTACTACCACAGTGCTACCCAGTTCCACTCCAACATGCCATCCAGAATGTCAACTAAAAGCATCTACACTGTAGAAATAATGCAGTTTGACATCACTTTTAAATGCTATAGCTCCATCTTATGGAATCCTGGAATTTGTAGTTCTACAAGCTCTTTAGCCTTCTCTGCCAAAGAGTGCTTGTGCCTCACAAGACTACAACCCAAGATTCTGTAGGGTGGAGTCATGGCAGTTAAAGTGGTGTCAAACTGCATTACAGTCGGCCCTTCTTATACCCGGATTTTTAATACACGTATTCAAGCATACACGGTTTGAAAATGTTCAAAAGTATAAATTTCAAATATAAACTCTTGATTTTTCCAATTTTTATTAGGCACACCATTTTGCTATGTCATTATATTTAATGGAACTTGAGCATACATGGATTTTGTTATCCACAGGGGATCTTGGAGCCAAACCGCAGCAGATAACAAGGGTCCACTGTATTTCTAGAGTGTAGATGCACCCAGATGTACATGCCTCTGCCAAGTTCCTACTGTAGATCATCTGCTATGGCAACTAAATCTGGGTTCAACTCATAACCAGGCCTCAAAATGGATTTTAACTGACTTGGTCATCCATGTAATGCAGGAAAAAATAAAAAAATAAAATGGAATACATTGGTCAGAAATTGTCTAAAGTTCTAATCATATAATCTCACACATGAGCTTGAAGAGGAATTTGTTTTGGTTTTTTTAACCAAAGTTTGACACCACTTTTAAATGCTGTAGCTCCATCTTATGCTTGTTTGGGGAAGGGACTGATCTCTCCTTACCTGCTGGGTCGGTCCCCTTATTTCTTGAAAGCAAGACCCATTTAATTCATTAGGACTTCCATCTGATATTTGGGATGCATGAGTAACATTTTATATGCCTCCTGCTCCCCTTCCTCATCAACAACAATTCTGAATGTGGCACGTGGATGCAAACTGCTTTGCCTACAAATTTTTGATGGCAATCCTATTATCCCTGATGCATTTTCAGTGTGGTTCAAAGCTGGATAAAAGATCACTCAGCTTTACCAATGTCAGTGCACATGTGTGTGTGTGGTGGGGGGTACCTTTAAGGCAGCATTAGTCCCTTTTTGAAAGTAAAGTGCCATACCAACTTGTTACAAGATGTTTATGGCTGTACGCCATCCCTTTCCTCCTGTCAGCTGTCTAAAATAGGAACTACAGGAAGATGAAGCAAAGCAAGAAAGTTTTTTTTTCCTGTGTGTGGTTATTCGCAGAAAAGTGGCAACCAGTTTTGAAAATTCAACCTAATTTTAAAACCTCTTCCATGTTAACTCTTTAGACTGGATTGTTTTAATTTGAACACTGCCTTGGAAATTCCCTTTTATTGCCCCAGTGCTTTTGAAAATGCATTGGAAAGATACAATTTCAGATTCTACTTCTTGAAGAGCAGTTTTTGGTATATGCTGACTTTGCAAAACAAAGCTGTGCTGCTCAGATGACTGATGATGATGACACAAGAGCTGGGGCCAGTAGTTATTAACAACTATGGATAGAACCGTTAGACCCAACCTACTTGTAAAGGTAAGTCACTAGTTTAGTTATTTTTTTAGCATGGTGAAGGAACTATATAATGAGAGATCCTGTAGACATCTACTCAGGGGCTTGATCTCCAGAAAATGTGTGTATAGGAGTACAGCCAATAATTGCATAACGCTATTAAATACAGTGGGACTGACCATTGACTAAAGGTGCAGGCACTGTCATACTACAATGCTATGCTATGCTCGCCTGATACAGTGAACATAGCCTTATTTTCAGTAAACATCCTTCTGAGTACACATCTATGCACATCTATAGTTCTGCACTGAAAGGTTGGAAGGATGCTTGGGGGGGGGGAACAGACTATTTATGACGAATACCTTTAGCAAGGAGCCAGGCAAATCTATCTTTGTCCTTTTTGAGTGGCTGGAGGGAAAGCTGATGAAGAAATTCTCTTTGGATGAGTGTTTCTGGACATTTGGCTCTGGAATAAATAGCATCCACATATTTATTTCAGAGAGTGAGAAATACCAATGTATATTAACTATTTGTAGTGCATATTGGGGGTTGCACTGGCTGTCTATGTGCTTCCAAGCTCAATTCAAAGTGTATGGACCTGCATTTAAAGCCAGCAGGACCCAAATATCTGCCTTCATATCAGTCTGCCTGTGATTTCAAAATATCTATGGAAGCTCTTCTCCAAACACCTTCTGTACGCTATGGTCCAATCCACACTGCAGAAATAACCCAGTTTGACACTGCCATGGCTCAGTGATAAGGAATTCTGAGAACTGTAGTTTTGTGAGTCATTGCACCTTCTCTGTCAGAGAGCTCTGGTGCCACAGCAAACTAAAGTTCCCAGAATTCCCTAGCATTGAGTCAGGGCAGTTAAAGTGGTGTCAACCTGGATTATTTCTACAATGCAGATAGGACCTCAGTATCAGCAACTGCTGGTATCCCAAGATGGCATGTTCTCAGCATAGAGATGTGACCATTACTAACATTGCAATTGTTTAGATACCATATCAAAGGACTTTTGTTTGCCAAGGGATTTTTAAGGGTAACTGACTCTCTGAATGTCATTACATGATGTATTTAAAACCATTCCATACAACTTTAATTGTCACAGCTCTGGCTCAAGGAATCCTGGCTTCTAGTTTTGTGTGGTACTTAGAATTCTCTAGTGTCTTCTGCTGAACTGCTAGAGCAGGACTTGGAATAGTGCAACCTTCCAAATGTTGCCACAACTCTTAACATTCTTCACTATTGGCTATGGCAGCCAAGACTCCTGGGAGTTGCAGTTCAACCATATCTATATTCTTCCATTCCTGCACTAGAGACCTCTAGCAGTGAATTTGAAGTATCTCCTCGCAAAACTATAAACTCTATAGGACAAAGCCCTGACCATTAAAATGGTATCAAACTGCTATGAATGTGTAGTGTAGATACAAAATGGAATCCTGTTGGTGACTTTTGTATGTCACTTTTTTACACTTTGGAAAGAGGTATTCATTACCTCTTTTGTGCAGTGTCCAAACACGCCCCCTTCCACAAAAAAAGAAAGAAAGAAAGAAAGAAAGAAAGAGCTTAGAACTGTTTTCAGGCGGGAGGGAGGGAGGGAGGGAGGGATGGGTAGATTTTTTTTAATGAGTATTGAATGTGTGTTTAATGTTTTGATTGGATTAATGCTCTCTGCAGATTTCAGCAATATATTGTTTTAGCTGTCTTGTTTTAACTTATTTTTGTAAGGTACTATGGGTCCTATATTAGGAGGAAGGAGGGGTATATAAATAAAATGAAATAAAATACCAGACTGCACTCATCAAACCTACCATTCTGCAACTGGGAGAAAAGAACTGAGGTCATTCTTCTGGATCTCTAGTGTGTCAGTTCCCTTCCCCTAGTTGCAGGCTGCCTCTTCCTTCTCCTCCACTAAACAGCTGTGGTACTGACCCCAGGGACTTGAAAACTGCTTTCCAGAGACATTAGCAGCATGGAGCTGCACATGAGGAGTGTTATACTTCACATACTCTGATATAGGATTACAAACATCCAGTCTATTTCATTGTTTTTGGCTGCTCTTCTTTGACTTGATATCATATTTGGATTTTTTAAAGTCTTATTTCAGTTATTTTTTGTTGACTGTCCTGGTATATCTTTAAACTGTTAAGGAAAGTTTAGAAACTAGCTACCCAGTCAATGAATCAAACTGTGTTTGGAGTCTGTGCTTTGAAGAGCCAAAAATGGAAAGTATCTGAAGTAAACGTTAATGCAACTGAGAAGGTGGTGCTGAAGGGAACATAGACATAAAATTGAGATTATACTTGTGGCAATTTGGTTGGCTGGCAGAAGAAAGATAGCATTCTAACTATATTCAACCCATGTCAGTTAAAGGCTGCATTGCACTGCAGAAATAATCCAATTTGACACCACTTTAATTGCCATGGCTCAATGCTATGGAATCCTGGGATTTGTAGTTTGTTGTGGCACCAGAGCACTCTGACAAAGAAGGCTAAATGTCTCATAAAACTACAATTCCCAGAATCCCATAGCACTGAGCCAAGACAGTTAAAGTGGTGGCAAACTGGATTATTTCTGCAGTGTAGATGCAGCCTATGTGTACATTGTTCCATACCATGCTATGCTACTGAGCTTATGCTGGTGATAAAGCCTGCAAGCTTTACTTAAAGGAGTTGTTGTTGATGAAATACCCACCTTATGAACGAAATGATGGTGTTGTGTATTACCTATTCTTAATAAATTCATAAATAATAACATTATCCTCATACACACAAACATGCATCCCTGCATAGGCCCCATGATTTTATATTGCCTTCAAAATGAGAGACAATAATGCTAGTTGGATGAGAACATGAGTCAGTACTTGCAATTGCCCTCATGTCATGTTTGTGGGCTTCTCTTTCTTCCCAAAAGCATTTGATTGACCAGTATGGGAAATGGGAACAGAATGGTGGAACAAGATAGGCCTTTGTTCTGATCAGGCAGGGCTCTGCTTGAGTTCTTAGGCTATCCTTACTTGGTAGTAAATATTCAGTAGGACTTTATTCTAAGTAAGCATGTGCCTTAAGATTAAAAGTAAAGGCAAAGTGTTAAGTGAGGACAGCTCTTTGCTCTTCTGATCAAGCCAACTCTCCTTGTGAAAACTTAATATATTGTTATTATGTGCTTTCAAGCTGTCCTAGTATCTTCTTGGCAAGATTTTTTCAGAGGTGGTTTGCTGCTGCCATTTCTCTAAGGCTGAGAGTGTGTGACTTGCCCAAGGTCATCCAGTGGGTTTCCATGACTGAATAGATTCAAACCCTGTTCTTCTGGAGTCCTAGTCCAATATTCACACCACTGCATCATGACAGCTCCTAATGCCAGAATATATTAATGAATTTAATGCTAGAATATATTTCATAGGCTGCATCTGCACTGCAGAAATAATGCGATTTGACAACACTTTAGCTGTCATGGCTCAGTGCTCTGAAAACCTAAGATTTGTAGTTTATTATGGCATGAGAGCTCTCTGACAGAGAACGCTAAATGTCTCACAAATTTGCAAATCCCAGAATTCCAGAACATTGGCAATTAAAGCAGGGTCAAACTGGTTTATTTCCGCAGTGCAGAGGCAGCCTAAGTGACCAAGTTAGAGTGCTGTCTGACTGGCGACTACACAAAGGTGGCTTCTTTCATCTGGTTAAAGTGATGCAAGAGTTTGCACCCTTATCAGGAAGTAGATTCCATTAACTTTACACAAGTATTATTAGATGGAAGAATTAGCTTATTTTGTTCCTTCTCCCAACAGCCCTGTGCAGTAAGTGTACTGTCTTTGTCTTAAATATAGAAATCTCAGGCTCATGCTGTTCATTTCTTCTGAACTGCTCAACTGAGAGCTGCTGTGGCTCTCAGTCAAATTTTGGAAAAGTTACTTTTTTGAATTATAGCTTCTAGAATTTCCCAGCTATTCTAGAAGTTGGGGATTTTGGGAGATGGAATTAAAAAAAACTTTTCAAACTTCTACACCAAGCCATGATGCTCTCCAGATGTCTTTGGGTGAGTTCCTTTCACTCAGCCATAAGCTGATTAGCAGGCTTGCTATCAGCATACAAATGTGGTTTCAAATGTGACAGAGAAACACTGTTTAAACCTAGCTAGATCTATGCCTAGATCTAATGCTATTTCCAGTTTAAATAGCTCCCTAAAAACACTTTTTGATAAGCATGCTTCTTCCTCAAAGAAAGTGAGAACTGTAACAAAATGTTGCCATGTACAGTTCCAACCTCCAGCCAGAAATTTAGTGCCCTCTTCCAGCTTACTCTATTCTATTCCATCCTTCTCCCTCCGAATTGATTGTAGAGTATTCCTTTACAGGGGACAGGGTTTCCCTAAATATTTTTTGTAGTGCAAATCCTGGAATTTCCCTTGTTGTTGTTAACCACCTTCGAGTCGATTCTGATTCATAGCAACCCTGTGGATGAAATATCTCCAAAGCTCCCTATCCTTTAGTGCTCTGCTTGGTTGCTGCAAATTCATACCTGCAACCTCTTAAATAGAGTCCATCCATCTGGCATGCATTCTTCTCTTTCTGCTTTCCTCTACCTTTCCTAGCATTGCTGTCTTTTCCAATGAGTTGTGCCTTCTCATGACATGGCCAAAGTACGACAACCCCATCTTTATCATCTTGGCTTCCAGGGAGGTTTCAGGCTTCACCTGTTCAAGGACCCATTTGTTTGTCTTTTTGGCTGTCCATGATATCCTCAGCACTCTTCTCCAGCACCACATCTCAAATGAATTGATTTTCTTCTTATCTGCTTTCCTCATTATCCAGCTCTCACATCCATACATGGCAATGAGGAAAACAATGGCTTGTGTGAGTCTAATTTTCGTGCTCATTTGTATCTGTTTTCATTTTAGGATCTTTTCTAGTTCTTTCATAGCCTACCTCCCCATTCCCAGTCTTCTTCTCATCTCTTGACTGCAGTCCTCATTCTGATCAATGTTTGATTCCAGGTACAGGAACTCTTTTACTATTTCCATTTCCTCATTGTCTGAGTTGAATTTGTGTAGATCCTCTAAATTTCCCTTAGCTTGTCCTTATCTCTTATCTTGTATATAGGTAACTCTCTTTTGACTAAAAGATTCATGTAAAGTGGATGAGTCGAAGACACATTCATTACCAGGAAGATATTTTCTATAAAAACAGAAAGGTCTACTACACATAAAAAGGGAGAGGGGCAGTGGGGACAAAAGGGAAAACGGATGAGTAAAAGATCCCAAGAGCATTGACCAAAAGCAGAGAATGTTAAAAAGTGATTAAGCAGCCATTGCAACCAGGACCAGATGGTCAATTTGAATAGCCAGCCCCCAGTGAAAGTATTTCATTTTCATGGCTCTTTTCTGCTTTGTTCCTTCCGATTCATCCTCTCCCCCACCCTCACCCTTAAAAAGATTGTCATTACCAAGACTTTGTTTTGGGTAATTTGAAAAGGAATCACTGAAGCAAGGCAAGTATTTAAAATTCAAAATGATATCAATATGAAGATTTTGTTTTGAGTAATTTGAAAAGGAACTGTATTTAAAATTCAGTGTATGCCTCATGTATCAAGAATTAAACTGAAGGGGAAAGCATCAGCTAGGTTCTGGAAAGAATGCTAGTCAACAAAGAAACAAACCAAAAAAACCCTCCCATGGCAGAGTTAAGAAAACCCTCTTGCATTGCATTTATGGCTGCATCTGCACTGCAGAAATAATGCAGTTTGACACTGCTTTAACTCCCACGGCTCAGTGCTATGGATTTCTGGGATTTGGAGTTTGTGGAATATTTAAAAGTGTACAGGAGACCAGTCTCTTCTGGCAGACTTATCCAGATGATTTTTAAATTGTCAATTTTAAATGATGGATTTTAGGTATGGATTGTTTTAATATGTGCACATCTTATTTGTCTTTTTAAACTGATGTGTGTTTTAACTGATGTGTTTTATGTGACGTTGTTTGTTAATTGTTGTTGTCTTCCACTCGATTCATGGGGAGAGGCAGGTAAGAAATGATAATGATGATGATGAGCTTTCTCTCTCAGAGAGTACTGGCACCACAGCAAACTACAGATTCCAGGATTTTGCCACATTGAGTCATGGCAGTTAAAGTGGTGTCAAACTTTGTTTGCATTATTTCTGCATTATTGCATTATTTTTGCAGTGCAGATGCAGCCTATGATGGGCAGATTTAAAAAGAAAAGTGTGATTTTTAAAAATATATATAGTTTTAGGTTTGTTTGTTTTAAACAAACTTATCTCCCTCTTTTTCCCAGTGGCTTTTATCTCACCAACCTTCCTCTCTCTTTGATACTGGAGATGCCAAATATTCCTAGATAATGCCCTTATTTGCATGCAGATCCCTACAGGCCAACTGCAACACTGGAGAGAATGCACTGTGTAATGAGGTTCCTTCCTCTCTAAGGGCTGTTCAATGCACTCTAGAATTACTTCACCCTTTTGGGGAAGAAGTGCAGCACACAGAATACTAGAGGACCAAGGTTTTGAAAACAACTTGACACAACACAGACTGCGATCCGGCTTAGTTCTCAGTCCTGCTTTAGTCAAAGGAGAGAAAAGAGAGCTGGCTTTGTCAGGGGGCATTAATGGACTAAGAAAGGCTTCAAGTGAAAGTGGCAAAATGAAAGTGAATGTGAGTATGAGATCTGGCTTGGTGCAATTTTATGTTCAAGGGTAATTTAGCTGGTGTGGTTATTTCTGATACTTATATACCTGTGCAGAGATATGGGTACATATAAGAGATGCTGTTTTATTAGAAGAGAGTGTGTGCATTTCTCTTGTTTGCTGCCTTTTTAAAAGCATGGTATTGCATATATTGAACATTTTATTGAACATTGAATAGAGTGTTGTTTTGCCAGTGTGGCTCAAGGAGCTGTCCAGATAATATTTTTAAGGGTGGCCATATCCATTTTTTAAAATCCAGTGATGATGATGATGATGATGATGTTCACTTTTGCAGCAATCCTAGCCATTCTCACATTGAGGTAAGTCCCACTGAATGCAGTGGGCTTGTTTCTGAGTAGCTATATATAACATTGGACTATTCAAAGGCACAAAAGTTTCCACACATAGATGTTCCAACTGTTTTCAAGTGGGCTTTCTCATTAACGGATTCTGAAATGCATTATTATAAATGTCTTCTTCCCTCTTCTACCTTTCAGTTTAATCTGTGAATAAGACAGCAAGCTATATAGGAAATATTTTATAGAGTTTTATTTCTACATAGAAAGGATTCTAGGAAGGATTTTGTTGATGATGGGGGAGAGGGAGATAAAGCACAGTGCCCTCTGAATGTCTTTACTACTAAACATTTCTTGCTTTACTAAAAAATATAAATTAGATGTATTACATGTACAATATTCCATGGCAGTTTTAATCTGATAATCTTTTAGATTAGTTGTTTCTCAGCAAAAACCTGGATAGTTGTGGCAATCACAAATATATATAGTGTCCCTGGTTTTTTGGGATTGGGGAGCAATTTGTTAAATGGTGCTATGGGTACAATAGCTGAGGAAGTTCTTTTGCATAAGTTCCATAAAAAACAATGTGAAAGGCTCAAGAAGGTATAAATTTGCCCTTTTGATTCATGCAATTTAAAAAATACATCAAATGTATCTGCCTTAAATCCTATTCTGTACCTCTTTTCTCAATATCTGGATACTATCCCTTTAACAGAAAATTTGACATCAAAGGCAAACATAACATGGAAAGAACAGAGATAAGTTCCTATATTCCCCCCCCCCCAAAAGAGAATAATGCTACATGTTCCAGCAAACCTTTTATTCAAAACTAAACAGTATGCCCATGTGAAATGAAACAGGTGAGGTAAACTTTGCATTAGTAAACAGGTAAACAGGACCTTCTAGAGACCATTTAAAAGCTTCTTCCAAATGCATCCAGGGATAACCTTTTATTTTTCCAGCTTCCACTTTTCTTGTGATTTCCGTACTATGCTTTTCCAACATGCTCAGGACAGGTGATGCGGCAGGCTCAGCTCCTCTCCCTTTTTCTTTCAGTTTTGTAATTCATGCATGCTCAGGATGACCAGATGTCCTCCTTATCCAGGGCATGTCCTACATTTCAACCTTCTGTCCAAGAGGAATTTCAAAATGTCCTCCATTTTGAGCTTGATTAACAATCATGAATTTTTATTTCTATTTATCCTTTTAGCTTTTGTCTGGTAATGTCTTACATTTTTGAATGCCCTACATTTTGCAGTGTCCTCCTTTGTCCTCCTTTGCAGCTATGACATCTGGTCACCCTGTACATGCTCAGTGAGGCAGCCACTATTTACCTTACCTGTTGTAGACAGGCACACTTGACTACAGTAAGATTAGGTAGAGGAGAATGGTGCTCTACTAACTCGTACTTTATTGCATTATTTACTGTAGACATGCTATTGCTACCCAACACCAAAAACCCATGTTTGTCCAGCCCTCCCTCAAAATCTCCAGTGTTATCAATGCAGCTAAAAAACTTCCAGGTAGACAGAGGATGAGAAGCAAAATGAGGGGGAATGGATGGGCATAAAGAGCCTTTGTGAAAAGAAGCTTTACTGTCAGACTCTTAACCGAGGCACGGCTGTATATTGCAATTCAAATTAGGACAGCTGTTTGATAGAAATGATTTGTTTTGGTTCAGTCAATTTATCCTAAGCAAACCTGCAAAAGCATTGATTTCTGAGTCTGCCACATACCTGCCATTCTTTCCCTTTTCTTTACATTCCTTTAAAAACAATCTGCCATAAACAGAGTATTGCTGAAATAAATTGATGTAGTTTAAGAAGCTACTTCAAACTAACTTATCTGGGAGTATTAGTCCAATCTCAGCAGGGACTCAGTGAATGGTTATTTGTTGAAAGGTAAACAACATCAATAGTCATAGTTTAATCAGCTTTAGAGGGGTAGCCCTGCTACATCAAAAACAACAACAAAGAGTTTTCTGGTACCTTAATGATTTAGAAGATTTATTATAAGGTAAATATTTGTAAACTGTAGATCCCACATTGTCAGATAAAGACGTCATATCTATGATGAGTAGATCCAGATTATTAACCCAGAGATGTACTGACACAAATAATTCTTGGGAAGGGATCTAAATGAACCATTATAATATATACATGTGTGAGGAATCCAGTTAAGCAAATTTTTCTCAAATTGTACTTCATGGAGTGGCTGTGGGCTGATGTGCCCTGGAATCTGTGCCCTGGAATCTGCTGTGAACACATGTGAAAAGTTCATATTTGAAACATATGAATTAACACAAACACATGCTTTATAATAATAAATAATAAATAAAAACTTTATTTATATACCGCCCTTCGCAAGCATCAGGGCGGTTCCCAACATATATCCGTACAATTTAAAATAACAATACAATCAATACTTTAAAACCATTAATACAATTACATAAACTGTGCCAAATCTGGATGTCTCGACGATGGCTAACAGGGGAATTAGGAGAGGGGAATTCACAGATCTTCACAGGGGGGGGGGGGGGTTTACAAAGGGGCTCTCAGACAGGCTTAAGGATAAGCCTGTCTGAATAAAAACGTCTTTAGCTCCCTTTTAAATTGGGCCAGGGAGGTTGCCGAACGGAGCTCAGTAGGCAGTGTGTTCCAGAGGATGGGGGCCGAGGTCGAGAAGGCCCTTCTGGTGGTATTCTGTAATCTAGCCTCTGGAACTTTCAGTAACTGCTGCCTACTAGATCTGAGTGTGCAGGGCGGATTATATAGAGAGAGGCGGTCCTTCAAGTACTCTGGGCCCAAGCCATTTAGGGCTTTAGTTGAATGCATACAGTTATAAAATGTGCATAAACATGATTATTTGACAAGAATGTACAAAAATACAGATGGAGCTCACCCCATAAAAAACAAACAAACAAACACGGCAGAACTGGGGACAATTTGAAGGTTGGGGTGGGAAAAGGAAATGTGGAGTTTAGAGTTGTGCACATCTTCACAGAGCCATGCAGTTATCCATGCTAATGACAAAACTGCCATGGAGATAGAAGCTGTCTCCCAAAGATCCAAGTATCATGAAGTAATTGTAGGTGAGGACAAAATGGCAAAGGTTGGTGGCCAGACGTGCTGCAATATCATCAGAGCTATTATATCTGATAGTCTGTAGTCCAGGTTTTGTTGTTGTTTGGTGTATAGAGCCTTTTTGCCTATGTTTGTCAAAGTGATGTTCTGCAGGAGAATCTCATTCAGCTTGAGTTCTATTAAAATCTCAGACAGGGGCATCACAGGGGGAGTGAACCCGCCCTGGATTTCACTCCAAACATTAAAAGATGTTTTATGGACTATTGCAAAGTAGTCCAAACTCTCTTGTCAGAAGAACAATGCAGCAAGAAGAAGTACCAGGAGCTTTGTAATGCAAGTGAGTCTTTCAAAAACATTGGTCCAATGTATTGTGCTAGAATAGTTAGCTCTAACTGTGTCATGTTAGGCCACAGATTGTCTTTCTTTCTTTCCTTCTTTGCACTGTACGTCTCAGAATTCTGCCTGATTGCCTAGTCAATGTCCATGCTGGCTAGGGGATTCTGGGCAATGCAGTGCAAATATGTAACATTTCCGAGGTCTGACCCATGTAGTGATGTATGAGTGGGCAGCTGCTACAACTGCCTGTGCCTCATTCTGTTCTTCCCTCTCAGCTGTCAATGTACTATGAGTCACTGTGGTTAAACTTGATGAAAAAGGAAATGAGAAGGAGGGAAAAGGTGCTTACCATCATTATTAATAGAATGGCAAAGTGGAAGATGCTCTGGGGTAGAGGCGGGTCTGCAAGCCCAGGCCTTCCGTTCCCAGAAGCATTTCCTTTGTAGGCAAGCACAGTTGCCATGACCCTCAAACAGAAGCCCAAACATTAATTTACTTATTTAAATTTATGTACCCCATTATGGTTGCATGCCCTTGTCCAGAGCTTGGAGAAATGATATTTCTTGGCTGCAGCTCCCAGCCATCATGGCCACTGGGGGGTTCTGGGAGATGTCTGGGAGAGGCCTTTTGCAAACCCTGTCCATGGGACCATGGACAATAAGAAAAGCTCCAAACAATGCATCTGGTGAGGTAGACTGAGTCTATGCTAAAGCTACTACTACGAACGTCTTTCTTCCATTTAGTCTCAAAGGTGCTACTGTCCTTCGCTTGGTAGCTGCCACATGTGCTTTTGTGAGAGATGACACCAGAAAAGAACTTCCAAAGATTAACAGGGACACAGGAATAAATGAAAATAATAATAATAGAGCAATTCAAAACCATTGAGGGCTTTAAAGTAAACAACAGTACTTTGACTTGGGCCCAGACATTGGGCCCTTTCACACTACATAATTATAGCATTATGATTCCACTTTAACTGCCATGGCTGCACCTGTGGAATCCTAGGGTGTGGATATTGATGAGATCTTAGAATTCATAGAATCATAAGGTTGGAAGATACCACAAAGGCCATCCAGCCTAACCAGTTGTTTCAGGGCTAAATAACTGTGGCCATCCAGAGGTTTTTTTGGAATATAACTCTCATGATTTTTCCCACTGGTAATGGTAAGTGGGAGTTGTAAGCCAAAAGCATCTGGAAAGTCACACATCCCAGAATTAGATCTGATCAACCTGTAAAACAGTTTAAGGTGACTCTGTTGAAGATGAAGTGGTCTATAAAGGAAATACTGTATATACTCTAGAAATTTTAGTCAAAAAATTGACCTAAAAAACCTGAATTGGCTTATCCATGGGTCAATGTAAGCACTGTACCTTAACTCTTATAGAAAAAGAAACCATCCCCTGAGGAAAGCCAAATGTGTAATCTGTCTTGGAAGCACTGAACCCCCCTCTATTATCTCTTCTATCCAATGTTTAGCGTGAGCACAGTGTTTGCTGTTCTCATGTATTTAAAGCTGAAAACCAGATTTGATTTGAGTGTGGAAACAAGCAAGAGAGCATCTGTTTAAATTTAGACAAAGAAAAGGGGAAGGCTCATTTCAGTGTTAAAGTCCGCTATAGAAAACTGGCTTTTGCTTAGATCATCTTCTTCTTTCTTTCCTTCCTTCCTTCTCCTCTTCTCAGATCTTAGAGTGATACATTTTCCGCCTACTTATCAGTGTTGTGTGCAGACTGACCCTTTGGGGCGGCCTGCACCCGCCCCTTTACCCAACGGATCGGGGCCTCAGCTGCCACAGCGGCAGCCCTGAGGCCCCGATCCGCCGCTTTTCCAGGCAGCTTCCCTGCAGCCTGGAAACGGGTGTCCTTGGGGCTTCATGCCGCAAGGACATCCCGACAGCGGTGAGGAACAGGAGAAAGGGGCCGCTTGGCCCCTTTCTCCTTTGTGTCGCTGACACAGCTGTGTAAAGGCTGCACCAGCGACACAAACAAAGGAAGGAGCTCCATTTCAGAGCTCCTTCCAGCGCCACGATGCCAAGACGTCATGTCTTGGAGGTGGCGCGGCCGTGACGTCATAATGGTGGCACCCATCTGGAAAGGCCACCGCCATTACAACGTACTACGGTTGCAGGGCATCTGGAAAGGACGCCCCAAGGCAACCCTAGTATGTGTGCAGGCCGGCGCCAGTCTGTACAGCGCCTCTGAGCGACATTTAGGAGCTGAGCTGATAGCAAGAGCATTTTAATAGTGTGTTTTGTTCACTTTCATCTTTTTTAAAATAAGTTATTTTCAAATGGTTTTAATTCAATGAATAGTTTAAATGCATTTTAGCAATAAGTTTTTGTATGCTTTATTTATGTTGTTGTGTGTTATCTGTATTTGTTTTAATGTTTGTCAGCCACCTTGAGTCTCCCAGTTTTTTGGGGAAAGACAGGATATAAATGAGTAAAAACACCATCATCATCATCATCATCACCTTCCTTCCTTCCTTCCTTCCTTCCTTCCTTCTTTTTCTTCCTTTCCCTTATTCTCCTTCTCCTTCCATTTGCTCAGCTTGTATGTTTGCTAGAAAAAAAGCTCAGCCCAGGATACCAGCACTCTCTTCCCATAGAAGACTGGCTCCATAAGAGCAATCATACTTTAATAAATAAATAAATAAATAAATTGTATTTTAAAAACATTCTGATACACTGTTGAACATACATTAACAAAAAATACTTCTTGGTCTATTTAAGAAGCCAGTGTGGTGTAGTGGTTTGAGACTCTCAAGATCAGGATTTAACCCCTTGCTCAGACGGAGGCCTGCTAGGTGCTCCTGGGTGAGTCACACACTCTCAGCCCCAGAAAACCCCATGATAGGTTTGCCTTAGGGTCACCATAAATCTGAAATGTCTTGAAGGCACACAAAAACAACAACAATAACACTCAGGATGCCATACAAAGTGTGCCAGAAGTTACCTTGTTTTAAAAATGAATCCAACAACAATAACAACAAACTTCTTAGTCATTCAACAGATTTCTAAGTTAAGAATGGAGGTAAAACAACCTGAACAAAAACTGAACAGCAAAATTTAACCCTGTGAGCAAAATCTTTAGCTTATCTCATGTCTAGAATCTAATATCAGCCAAAATGTACATGAAAGAGGTATATACCAGTGTTGTCACTGGGGGTGGGGGGGGTACAGAGGGTGTGGACCACACCAGGTGACACCCTAATGGTGTCCTCAAATACCTACCTTTTGGTAGAAATAGGCTGTGGCATTCATCTGCTTCCCTTTTAAATGCTTTAAAAGATGGTGGGAGTGTGGTGAAGCTCAGTGAGAGGAGAAAGGAGAGGCCCCAGAAATTTTTAAAATTTAATTTTTAAAATTAAAATTTCAAATTTCAAAATTTTAATTTTTAATTTTTTAAAAAATTGATTTTATAAATTTAAAATTCTGTTTACTTTTTTTAAAAAAATCACATTTTAACTAAATTTTCACTATTTATATGTAAATACATTTAGGTTCGGCATATAATATTGTAATTTGAAGATATAATTTTAATTTTGCTAGTTGTTTGTCACAGCTATTAGCATTACATTCAGTGGTATGTGGGAATTATGATTTACGAGTAACATTAGTGCAAAAAATTTTTTTTTACTAAGGATTCTGTATGGTGTGAAATGGGAGGAGGTCAGGGGGGGTAGCACCTTGTGTTTATTGCACCGGGTGACACCAATCCTATACACCACTGGTCTATACTTGTGATCTTCAGTCATTAATCCAGTGATCATCTTGGACAAGAGAATACTGAAAGGTGACATGGTAGCTATCTTTAAGTATCTTAAGTGATGTCAAGTAAAAGATGGAGCCAGTTGGTTTTCTGCTGCTCCAGAGACTAGAACATGAACCAATGGATTCATATTACAAGAAAAGAAATTCCGCCTAAACATTACAATTTTTTTAACTGTAAGCGCTGCTCAACAGTGCAATAGATTGCCTTGAGGTGTGGTAGACTTTCCATCTTTGGATCCAAAGTTGGATGCACATATTTCAGGGGCATGTTTTCCAGCATGGCTGGGAGTTGAACTAGATAGCCCTTGTGGTCTCTTCTGACTCTAAGGGGGCGTTCCCACTTGGCAGATAAAACGGATTATATTGGCGTGATTCTGATTCGGATTATGTTCCGGGAATAATTCGAATTTTTTCCATCATTTCCATTACCAAAAAGGGCAAATTACTTTGACTCATTTAGACCCTGTTTTCGTTCCCATTTATTTTAAATCACTTTATTTTAAAGCGGATTAACTTGCTCCCCGTTCCCATTTGTGTCCACAAATGTGTCCCCGTTCCCATTTGTGTCCACAAGCTATCAATCTAGCGTGTAGGCTTCAGACGTCACAAGTCTAGGTTTTTTTTTTTATTATTTTCATTGGCTGCATCCAAGGCTCTTCTGTTGTGTCTCCCCAGACTAGAAGGAGGCTTGGCAAATTGGATCAAGGAGGAGAAGGCAGCGGGCTTCATTATTTGGGAGAGAATCTTTGGGGAAGAGAGAAGATAAGGCTCGATCCCCCCCCTCAGATCCCTGGGTGTCCAGGCTCTCCTTTCCCCAAAATCTCTTTCCCTCCCCCATTGCTCCCTGGGCTGTCTGGGGGCCGATCAAGGTGGGATGTCCTGCAAAGCCCATCCCATAGTTCCTCTGGAAGGAGCCTCCTTTCCCCAAAATCGCTTTGCCTCCTCCATTGCTCCCTGGGCTGTCTGGGAGGCGATCAAGCAGGCATGTCCTGCAAAGCCCATCTGCTGCTCAGGCGCTCAGGCAGAGGTGAAAAAAGAAAAAAGAATAGTTAAAAATTGTGTTCAATGGCTCTCCTCACACATCGGTCTATGAATGAGGAGCAGAGGGGAGGTAAAGGCTATGCGAATGGAAGAACATGGCGCCGGTGATGCAGAAAGAGAACAAAGAGGGTGACACCCCCAGGCCAGCCTCTTGAGCGCTGCTCCTCCCATCTCCAGGTTCCCAAATCAGACACCCTTTCGTTCCCATTCGGATACCACGAATCATACCCCGCTTTCAAAAATAACCCGCTATTTTTTAAAACCGGTTTATAGGCGTCTAATTCGAATTATACGATATAATTCAATTTTGAATCGAATCGCAGTGGAAACAATTCCGGGGCACTGAGGAACTAATTCGTGCATCAGTGGGAACAACACTTCTTAATTCGTTTCATGATCCGCTTTATAGGCAAGTGGGAATGCGACCTTAGATTCTGTGATCACTACTTGAGCTCTCCCTCTCTTCCCTATGCATTTGTGAAAGCTGAAAAGGATCTTGGGGCCAAACTGTACCTTTCTATGGCAGGGAAGTATGTGGAGATTTTATATTCTTACGTATGCACTGTGTCCTTTAAAGAACACTGTAAATTGGTTGGGATCTGAACCATTTCCCCCACTCTTCATATTCTGCAAGTGAAAGCCCCAGTTAACCACTTGCTATTCCACTTTCTCATCTGCTTTTTTTGAAAAAATGCAGTTTCTTTCTCTTTTTCCCACTTTGTTCTCAGCTTATGCCAGTTGTTGCAAACTGAGTTCAAAGTGCAGGAGTTTAGACAGATGTATTTAGTAAATTCAACAAGAGTGAGAGGAAAGGAGGATGGGCAAGTCCTATCCTTCCTGTTGTTGTTGTGTGTCTTCAAGTCTTTTCAAAATTATGGTGATCCTTAGGCAAACCTATCATGGGTTTTTTTTTTTTGACAAGATTTGTTCAGAGGAGATTTGCCATTGCCTTCCTCTGAGGCTTAGAGCATGTGACTTGCCTAAGGTCACCCAGTGGGTTTCATGGCTGAGGAGGAAATCGAACCTTGGTCTCCAAAGTCATAGTCCAACACTCAAATCACTAAATTCCAGGGTTTCCCTGCCTAATATATTGGGTTTGTGTAGATGGGTCTTAAAGGTTGGCTTGGGGGCGGAGTAGCATCTACATGATGCATGTCCTGGCTCTGCCCCCCAGGGCAGCGTGATGCTGCATGCTGCACCATACAGTGCATGGCATCACGGTGCATGACACAGCACCACAGGAGCACCATAAAGTCACAGCACCACGACTATCGCACCCTTACCAGGGCGCAAAAAGGAGTCGCTTTTTGCACCCTGGAAAGGCCAGATCAGGGCCGTGGCTGCTGCGGCCCTGATCTGGCTGTAAAAGGGGCAGCTGGAGACTGCCTCTTCAGGGCTGTCTGTACAGCCCCTTAGTTTTGTATGCTCCATCGCATTAATAACTTTAATGGCTCAGAGATTGAGGCTGCCCCTCCAGTTGGAGAATTCAACATACTGTATGCTCCTTTTTGCTGCCTGAAACATTTTCTTTTAGTTGTTTTTCTCCTTGATAGGCTTTATTACCAGATATAATGTCCAAGAGGAGAAAAATTACTGTTTAAAAAGAGTTTATAGAGGAGAGATATAGATGAGAAAGAGTTTAGGTCTTCATCACCACCACTAAACTGCACATGTTGTACATTACATGCCATTTTATAGGAGATTCGTTCAGTCCAGGTAAGGTAGGATTCTGTCCTAGTGGATTTGGTTTTCAGGCTTTTCAGTTCTGCTCTTTTGCGGTGCTGCACAGAGCTGCTAGTTTGTCAACAGGCTGGTGCTGTTGGTTGTAGATACTAAAAATATAGTGAACCCTCAAGCAGTGGTGAGGAAATTGTGTTTCACAAGATAATATGTCTATGCAGAGTATGGAATGCAAATATAAAGCGAAGATTAGTGTACAGAGAAAGAAATAGACTTAAAGATGGGAAGGGGTAGGCCTTGCCACTGGGCAGAGTGTGGCAGCTGCCACAAGTGGTAGTTCTGGTGGTTCCAGGAGCAGTGAGGAGGAGTTGCTAGTTCCCCCTACACACACCAAGCTATCCTGCTGACTTAGGTATGGTGACTGCCCCACATCACAAGAGTTTGGAAATGTTACTGTTTGGGAGCTTGGCTAGAGGATTCTGGGAATTAAAACTCCAAAGAGTAGCTTTTTCAAGTTCTGTCTGTCACTGTTCTTGAAATAAACTAAACCTGCCAGTCCAGTTGGGTATTATATGTGGAATTACATGGGGGAAGAAGGGATCTTTTTTCTCACCTTAAGCAGCAAAATTATTTGGTCAATGATGCTGTTAACACCTGTTGAGAGCATACCAATGACCTTAGGGTGCCCCTCTTAAACCTGCCCAGTTTCTTCTTTCAGCCCTTTTACTGGTCCTTTGGACCTTCTGGCATCTGCTTATGTCTCTGTGACAAAAGCTTCCCAGTTAAATAATACTGTGGGTGGTGGTAACCAGAACTGGCATAGTTCTCCAAATGAAACCATGAGGCTTTACTAAGAGTCTGTTAATGCAGCTTTGAATGCTTTGAGCCATTTGCGTCCCCCCCCCCCAGAATTAGCTTTTTGGACATAGCCAATATAAAGTTTTCTAAGCAAAAGCAGGGTGCTATACTGACATTCATTGTTGACATGGGTTTGCTTCATTCCATACATCTCTTCTTAGGTGAACCTTTCTTCTTTCTATAAAGCAGAAATGGGGAACATGTGGCCTTTAAGGTGATGTTAGGCTACAACTCCCATTGTACTCCCAGGAGCCATGAAAGTAAGAAATCCCTATATTGGTATAAAATACCTTGCAAATCTTGGTTCTTGAGGCTGAATGTACAAACAAAGGGCTAAATTGCCATCTAAATCCTGCCTTGAGGATTATGCAGCTTTAGGATAATTTTCCAGTGGATTTCACCATATACTGTAGTTCCCCTTTAAGTGGAAAGAACTGGCAAAACCACCTCTTTCTTAGGCAAATATTCCTTCTCTAAGAAAACTCTAGGAAATTGATGGCATTAACACAAGACAGTGGTACCACTTGGGTTGGTGTCACACAAGTGTGATAACACATGGTGTCACTTCCAGGCAGGCAGGCTCAGCACAGCTGGTGACTGAGAGCTGCCAGCAGGAGTAATGGGATCTAGTCTTGGTTACCTCTCTCACCCCAGAGCAAAGACAGAGGACAATATCACACGACTGAAATTGGAAGTATAATCCAGTGTCATCTGAATGCAGTCATGCGTATTCATGTTATTGAGCGAAAGGTTATCAAATGCATTCGCTCGCATTCCAAACGCACTGCAAACGCAATCACGCAACAATCCACACTTAAGTATATTCAGTGAACTAGGGAATTCACAAATCCTATTCCTAGGGTACTTCACATTCAATACGGTGTTGTTTGGTGTGATATGCATGTCTGCTGTGGCCCTGGTATTCCCCCCCCCCCGCATCAATTCCCATGATCCTCCGTTTTGTTTTGGCTTCTGGGGCTCCTAGGTCTTTCCCGGCAGCCAGGAAGAAAAGCAGCTGTTTTTGACAAGAAAAGAGTGTAGGGGAGAGACTCCATTAGGCACCCTGCAAGCTCTCTCTCTGCCCAAAATGGAGGGCTTGCCCTGCTCCTGGCCTCTTATGCCCCTCAGGGACCTTTTTGCCTGCCTTCCTTCCTCCAGGGCCAGGGGGCTTCAAAAAGAGAGAAAACCTTCCCCCTTTTTATTAGCCTTAAAGAGTTCTTCTTCCTTCATTCCTCCTCCTTTGGGGCATGATGGAGTGGGACAGCCTGGGGAATGGGGGTCTGTTTTCCTCTCCTCAGGGGCATCGCTCTGGGCTCACAACAAACTCCAACTCCCAGAATTCCATAGGCTTGAGTCACAAAGAGTTAAAGTGGTGCCACACTGAGTTATTTCTCCAGTGTGGATGTAGCCTTAGTCGCCAGCTCTGGTTCCTGCCCAGCTTCCCCTCCCCTTTCCCCCTCCTCCGACTCATGGTGAGGAAGCAGCGCCATTGCCTTCAATGGGACTCCCAATAGGCCAGGTTAGAACCAGAGAGGACCCAGGCCCCCTCAATCTCACTGCGGCAAAGCTCCCCCAAATGCGAGGAACTCCTTCTCTCCCCCTATTCCCCCCATACTTGGAGACTTAAAGGCATAGACACCGTATCTCTCTCTCTCTTTCTCTCTCTCTCTCTCTCTCTCACACACACACACACAAAAACCATCTGGCGACTCCCAACCTGCTTTTGGGTTTTCCTGCCAGGTTTATTCAGATGGGGTTTGCCATTGCCATTTTCTGAGGAGGCTGAGAGAGTGTGACTTGCACCAGGTCACCCAGTGGGATTCCATCCCTGCCTTCTAGAGTCCAATGCTCAAACCAAGTACAAGGTTGCTTTGGACTGGTTTTGAATTGGTGAATTTCCTAAATAATGTGAAATAAAGGATAAAGAATGATTAAATAACATGAATTGCCTAAATAACGTAAAATAAGGGGTTATGAATGAACAAGTAACATGAAACAAGGCAAAACCATGGGAACCGGAGGCAAGCCTCACTGGAAGTGTAAAACGGTCACGATCCGATTCTGCCCTCACTGTGCATGTGCAGGGATGCTAATTTGAACTCTAGACTAGGAAGGGTACATACTCATATGATAACTTCTTTTGCATTCGCACTACTTTGGCTCGGGGGGGGGGGCTGTATTCTTCTGTGCATTGACAACCATTTGCATAAAAGCATCCATTTTTGAATTGGCCCTACTTTCTTTTTTTCCAAAATTGGAGTCATTCCTCCCTGTGATATCATCCAGAGGCAGGGGCAAAACAATCCATTGCATTTTCCCCCTGTGGCATTTGGATAATTAGTGCTAGGAATCATGAATCAGGGTTTGCATGAAGTGTGGAAACCGAGGGCTGACTGAAGACATTTTGGTGTCAGAGATGAAGTACAAGATGGTTCCTAGGCCTCATTTCACAGACAGAAGCTGACTGAATGACCAGTTGAATAATGGCCACAAAGCATCATTCCACTGAAGAGCAAAGGCCAGTTTAAAGGAATAAGAAAGTTGCTGTGTTACAGACATCTGTGCCCTCCAGAAGATGGCAGGAACCTCAGAAGGATTTCTGGTGTATATAAGAATGTACTACCAGAGACAGTTGCCTCACTTTGCCTAATCATGGGGTCAGCCCCAATTGTAATGAAAATGATAGAAACACAATAATTGTCTCAGTGCTTTAGACTGTACTTATTATCTCCATCTAGTGTTCCATTTTTCAACAGTGGCCTGTCCCATAAGTGACCCTCTCCATAAAATCAACATAGACATGTTCTGCTTTCCTTCAAAGTTTTTCAAGACTTTGTTTCTCCTTCTCACTTTGTCTCTCCTCCAGCTTCACCACCCCCTATTGGGCAAAGGTCTTCTGTTTCCTCAGCTGATGCTGCCTTAACTTGTTTTTAATTATGAGTCTTGTGTCTTTGGTGCTTCTCTTCAAAATCCACCTTCTTTGTAAAGCCTTTATTACCTTTCATCCCAATACCCTACAGCAAGCCTTAGTAGTACCCAAAGCTGAAATAAAAGCATGTTCTTTTCCTTCCTCTCTCATTTCTGTTTCTCCTCTGTGTCTTTTGGTTTGGTTTTGAACTGTTAGATCCTCAGAGCAAGGACCAGTCTTCTTTGTAACATACCATCCACACTGATGATGCTATATACTATGCATACTCGTGTATAAGTCTAGACATTTTAGTCAAAAAATTGACTCCAGAAACCTAAGTTGACGAAGTTGACTGACTAAGTTGTCAATGTAAGTAATGTACTGTACTTTAATTCCAAAGGAACCATCCCCTGGTGAAAGGCAAGAGTGTCATCTGTTCTGGAAGCACTCACACCCTCTTTATATTCTCTTATCCATGAAGCCTTTAGTATGAGCATAAACAGTTATGCCTGCTGGAGTTTTGTAAGTTTTCTGGCACTGTTTTCCTTTGCTTCATTGTTTACACCCACTGTTACATACCCCTAGGTTTTACTCTCGACTTATCCATGAGTCATATCAAAATCCATAATTTTGGCCCCAAAACCTGCCCTCAATTTATACATGAGGTTGACTTATAGTTGAGTATATATGGTAATAAATAACAGCGGCAGCAAAAACTCTCCAAGAAACCCATAGGCAGGAAGGTAATGGCTTTCTCATTTTATTTGAACCAAAGCATGGAAAAGATACATTCTGTTCTACAACTCCTAGAGCTGCCAGCCAGAATTGTTTTGAGCCATGGAAAATTCTGGGTTGTCGTCCACAATAGTATTTTTTCCAAGCTCATGCATATGAAGAAATAGGCTCCAATCTATGAAAGCTCATGCTACCACTTTCTTTCTTTCAGTTAGTCTCAAAATCCCTTTGTATACTGATTTGCCAGACTAACATAGCTATGTCTTTGAACTCATGTAAACCATGCACTTGAAATGTTGAGAATCTCCATTTAGTTATCATAAGACAGACTTCAGTGGTGCCATAAAGGCTAATTAATTTTATTATGGCAGAGGATTTTGTGGACTATAGCTCATTTCATCAAGTGATGGAAACATACACCTATGATAGCTAATAGCCATTGCTATCCCTGTTTCTTCATGAATTTGTCTAATAATCTTTCCATAAAAATATCAAAAGTTAGCAGCCATTGTCATACAATTTACAATGGGGAAAACCATATTTGAGCACTGAGTTAAAGTTAGGTTAAATTTCCATGGGAGAGTACTTATGTGTATATGTATTGTCCCATTGTGCGTAAAGTTTCAGAATACAGCCTCCAAATGTTAGCCAATTTCTTTTGGGCTAATCTGAAATGTCAGAATACAAAACTGGGTTCGAATACTTCTTAGAAGAAATATTCTAAGTATTTTAGAAGAAATGAAGTTGTCTGGAGGAATGACTATGCAAGGTAAACAGGACTGTAACTGTGTATTTTAAACAGCTGTTAGGACAGTCATGGAGGGCGAGTGTGCCCAGCTATATGTTAGAAAAGGGCCATTGTTCCTGGGCTATCATAGCAAAAGAAATGTATGTTACCAACAACAGGCTGCTTTCATCATCAGAGCTGGCAAACACATTTAGTTTTTTGATACTCCACAGCAGCTGTTTCATTTCAGCAAATGTTGTGGATAGAAAAAAAGGAAGCTATTCCTAATGTAATTTGCCTCTGTGGATGGAACTTGCACTTTGGGTAACAGATCTGTTGATTGGAATAAAAAGTTGGCACAGTCAGGAGAACCTGAAGTTTACCTCCTATTTTTTCTTAGGAAGTTCTGGAATGCAGACACATAACTCTGTCCTGGCTCTGAGAGCAAGGCTGGCACAGAAGAAGAACCATAATTACAGTCAGCCTTCCATATCCATGGATCTTACATCCACAGATTCAAGCACCCATAGCTTGAAAATATATTTTTTAAATTCCAAAAATCAAACCTTTGTTTTGCTATTTTATATAAAGGACACTATTTTGCTACTCCATTGTATGTAATGGAACTTGAGCATCTGCGGATGTTAGTATCCATGGAAGATCCTGGCACCAAACCCCAGAGGCTACCAAGGGCCTACTAGATCCTTTCCTTTTGTTGTGCTTCTGGTTTTAAGTTAGCAGTGGGTACACACTGGAGGTCGGGAAGCCATTTTCAATACCTGCCAGCTTCATAGGGATTGCACTGTGCCATCACAGCTGCCATCACCACTCCACTCAAAACCATTTGAGAGTCCATTTTCTTGGGGTTTTTTTATTTATTTATATTTTTTTGTCTATTGGGGTGTGAGACATCCCATAGAACAACATTTGAAAGCAAAAATTGGCCACAGAGACTGTGTTGGGAGAAACAAAATTTCAGCCAAAAATTTAGGGAAGTTTTATGAGAATCCAGGTGACCCAAGGGCCAATGGGATCCCCAAATGCCAGATACGGTTCTTGATCCCTACTCTCCAACTCTCCATTCCACAGATGGAAACCAAGACATGTGTGGCAGAGCAGCACCAGAATGTAGCCAAAAAGGTATGGCCAGGCAAGAGGAGGACATAAGTTATTAATGAAGAATACACTAAACTATTATTTTAAGCAGAAAAGCCTTGGAATTTATATTCTGAATCATAGAATCATAGAGTTGGAAGAGACTGCAAGGGCCGAGTTTAGGAAAGGCTGAAAAAAAGGCAAAAACTTTAGATCAATAAATACAATACTCTGTGTGTGCAGGTGTTCATGCAGAAAGCTTAACAAAAAAGATACAACTTTATGTAAAATAAAAATCCTTTTATTAGATATATTCAGAATTTCACCTTTCTCCCTGAAATCCCAACTCCCCTATAGCCTTCTTGTAGTCACCTTGAGTCAGCTTTAGTTTCTCAGCCTAACCCTCTTGACAGGGTTGTTGCTGTGATAAAAAGTATCAGTAGGTTGTTGGAAAAAAAAGAATCTACCATACTTCTAGCTTCAGGAGATAAAAGAAATGAAATGAGTTAAGAAATAGTTGGAAAAAACATGATTCCCATAAAGAAATGCATGCATTCAGATGGCCTTTTAGATTGTCCTTGGATAATCAGAACGGAAACTGCAGTCAAGAGATAAGAAAACTAGAAATGGGAAGGGCATCCGTGAAAGAGCTAGAAAAATTTCTAAAGAGTAAAAATATACAACTGAGCACTAAAGTCAGAATCATCCAATCCATTATATTCTCCATGACTATGTATAAATCTAAGAGCTGGAAAGTGAAAAAGTGGATAAAAAGAAAATCAACTCTTTTGAGATGTGGTGCTGGAGAAGAGTGTTGAGGATATCATGGACAACCAAAAAGACAAACAAATGGATCCTTGAACAGATCAAGCCTGAACTCTCCCTAGAAGTCAAGATGATCAAACTGAGGATGTGGTACATTGGCCACATCATGAGAAGGCATGAATCATTAGAAAAGATGATAATGCTGGGAAGGGTAACAGAAAGAAAGGAAGACCATATACTAGATGGCTAGACTCAATTAGGGATGTCAAGGGCATGAATCTGCACAACTAAAGCAGAGCAATGGAAGATAGGGAGTCTCAGAGATGTCTCATCCACAGGGTTGCCATGAGTCAAGATCGACTCAAGTCCATCCAGTTAACAACAAAAACAACAAAGTCCCACTGCACTTATTGGGCAGATATGTAGACAATTGCATAGTTAATATAAATAGAATATTGCTCTGCAGAAGAGGAAAAAACTATCTCAAAGTATGTAAACAATAAAATCTCTTCCAGTGTTGAACCACAAATTACAGTTTCCTGTCCTATGGCACTGTGCAACTTTGGCACACATGTATACACACAAACACAGAGAAAGGATTAGTAAATGAAATGGAAGGGAGTGGAAAGAAGAAAGCAATAAAACTAGGCTTTAACATATGAGATTCATGGATATCTCAAAACCAAACAAAAATGAACTTAAGAAGGAAAAAAGATATTTTCAAATCAGGAATGCTTCTCTGCAATAGTCTTCCTATTTTAGAGGTGTTAAGATGTAGCGAATTTGTGTATCTATGAGAAAGAGAAATTGAGATAGTATTTCATGCACAGTTCAGGTTGTGCTGTAATTCAAAGGGGATCTCCTCAGGGAAAGTTCTTCCTAACTGGCAGGAATCTCCCCTTCCACTGCTCTTGTTGTATGCCTTCCATTCATTTCTAATTTATGGCAACCCTAAGCAGAACTTATCAAAGGTTTTTTCCCCCCTGGGGCTGAGGGTGTTTGACTTGCCTAAGTTCACCCAGGGGTTTCCATGACCAAGTGGAACATTTTTATATGTTCCACTTGGTCATGGTGCTGCTGTGACGAGTTTAACAACATCTTCGCGGATAAAATCTCTCGGCTAAGGGCTGATCTTGACGCTGTTATTGGTTCAGAATCAAGAGAAGAGGCGTCCAGAGCTTCCGTGGACTCAGTTGTACTGGATCAGTTTGAGTCTGTAAGTACCGAGGATGTGGACAAGATCCTCAGTAGCGTTAGGAAGATGACATGCTCTCTCGATCCCTGCCCTTCATGGCTGGCAGTTCAAGGGGGGACGGCGATAACTGAGATGTTGCACCGTATTGTCAAATCTTCTCTCAGGGAGGGCCGATTGCCATCTAGTTTAAAAACGGCCATTGTGAAACCTTTGTTAAAAAAGCCCTCCCTTGACCCCCAAATTCGAAATAATTATTGGCCTGTTTCACTGCTGCCATTTTTAGGGAAGGTGATCAAGAGAGCGGTTGCCTCCCAGCTACAGAGGGTCTCGGAGGATACGGATTATCTGGACCCATTTCAAACCGGCTTCCGGGCGGGCTATGGGGTTGAGACCGCCATGGTCGCCTTAGTTGATGATCTCCGTCTGGGCATGGACAGGGGTAGCGTGTCCCTGTTAGTGCTCTTGGACATCTCTGCGGCCTTCGATACCATCGACCATGGTATCCTTCTGGATCGCCTGGGGGATTTGGGTATCGGGGGCACTGCTTGTAGTGGTTCCGTTCCTACCTCTCAGGCAGATTCCAGATGGTGGAACTGGGGGACTGTCGCTCCGATA
>NC_056525.1:21277388-21296207 GCF_019175285.1 Sceloporus undulatus | reverse complement strand
GTCTATGATCTCCGTCTGGGCATGGACAGGGGTAGCGTGTCCCTGTTAGTGCTCTTGGACATCTCTGCGGCCTTCGATACCATCGACCATGGTATCCTTCTGGATCGCCTGGGGGATTTGGGTATCGGGGGCACTGCTTGTAGTGGTTCCGTTCCTACCTCTCAGGCAGATTCCAGATGGTGGAACTGGGGGACTGTCGCTCCGATAAGAGGGCCCTTACATCTGGGGTCCCTCAGGGAGCCATCTTGTCCCCTATGCTATTCAACATTTACATGAAGCCGCTGGGAGAGATCATCCGGAGACATGGGGCGCGGTGTTATCAGTATGCTGATGACACCCAAATAGTTTTCTCTGTGTCCCCGACTGATGCAGTGACTAGGGATGGCATCTCTCCGCTCAACACCTGTCTGGAGTCAGTAATGGGCTGGATGAGGGAAAATAGACTCAGCCTGAATCCAGAGAAAACAGAAGTACTTGTGATAGGCTCCCCTGGTCCCGGGAAGGAAATTTGTCCACCTGTCCTGAATGGGGTCACGCTCCCTGTGAAGGACACAGTTTGCAGCCTGGGGGTGCTTCTGGACTCGTCGCTTCACCTGGCTCCTCAGGTGGATGCGACAGTCAGAGGTGCCTGTTATCAGCTTCAGCTGATACGCCAGCTGCGACCCTACCTGGGCCGGGGGGACCTTGAAACAGTGGTACATGCACTGGTAACCTCTCAACTTGATTTCTGTAATGCGCTCTACATGGGGCAACCCTTGTACCAAACTCGGAAGCTACAGTTGGTTCAGAATATGGCAGCTAGGCTGGTCACTGGTAGCTCCAGGGCCAGCCATATAACACCTATATTGAAAGACCTGCATTGCCTGCCAATTCGCTTCCGGGCGCAATACAAGGTGTTGGTTGTTACCTATAAAGCCCTAAATGGCTTGGGCCCAGAGTACTTGGAGGACCACCTCTCCCCATATAATCCGCCCCGCACTCTCAGGTCAGGTGGGAGACAACTTTTGAGAGTTCCTAAGGTGAGATATACAGTGTCGGCGCATAGGGCTTTTTCTGTCTCGGCCCCGCAGACTTGGAACTCTCTCCCTGATGAGCTCCACTCGGCCCCCTCCCTCGAGTCTTTTAAGAAAAACCTTAAGACTTACCTCTTCCGCCAAGCCTTCCCCTACATGTCCTAATTGATATTCTCTCCTGTGTATTGTGTGAATTGTTTGATCGGAATCGTTTTATTGCTTTTTTACTGGTTTTAATTATATGATTGAATGATGGATTTTAATGATGTATTGTATTCTTTTAATATCGGGGACTGTTGTTGGTACATTTTGTATTTTTACTGTGTTGTAAACCGCTGTGATCGAAGGAACGGCGGTACAGTATATAAATAAAGTTTCATTCATTCATTTTATTCATATCAGCTCAGAAAGCAGGAAAATGCATTATTAGTCATGGTCATCCTGGTCTAACCTGGGCAGCTAGAGGCTATGTAAACAACATGATAAATGTGTTCCACATGGCTGGGAAGTGAACTAGATAGCCGCTTGTTGGTCTCTGTCTGACGCTAAGGGCTTTCCACTTGGCGATAAAACATTTATTGGTCGGATTCTGATTCGATTATTTTCAGGGAGAATAATCGAATTTTTCCACCATTTCCCTACCAAAAATGGCAAATTACTTTGACTCTTTAGACCCTGTTTCGTTCCCCATTTAATTTAAAATCACTTTATTTAAAGCGTATTAACTTGCTGCTTCCCTCGTCCCATTTGTGTCCACAAATGTGTCCCCGTTCGCCATTGTGTCCACAAGCGATCAAATAGCGGGTAGGCTTCAACGGGCACAATGCTAGAGTTTTTTTTTTTTTATTATTTTTCCATGGCTCATCAAAGCTCTTCTGTTTGTTCTCCCCAGACTATCAGGAGGCTTGCAAAAGTAGGGATCAAGGAGTAGAAGTCACGGGCTTCATTTATTGGGAGAGAATCTTTGGAAAGAGAAAAGAATGCCTAAGCTCCCCCCCCTCAGATCCCTGGGTGGCCGGCTCTACTTTCCCCAAAATCTCTTTCCCTCCCCCATTGCTCCCTGGGCTGCTGGGGCCGATCAGGGGGTGATGTCCTGCAAATCCCATCCCATAGTTTCCTTCCTCTGGGGAGACTCCTTTCCCCAAAAAGCGCTTTGGCCTCCTCAGATGCTCCCTGGGCTGTATGGAGGCATCAAGCAGGCAAAATGTCCGGCGAAGCCCTCTCTCTCAGAGCGTAGGCGCTCAGCAGAGGTGAAAAAAGAAAAAAGAATACTGTAGTTAAAATTGTTCAATTGGCTCTCTCACACATCGTCTATGATGAGGAGCAGAGGGTAGGGTAAAGATAGGTGCGAATGGGAAATAACATGGCTCCGGTGATGCAGAAAGAGACAAAGAGGGGTGACGCACCCCCAGGCCAGCCTCTTGATCGCTGCTCCTCCACGATCTCAGTTGGTCCCCCAGATCAGACAACCCTTTCGTTCCGCATGTCGGGATGCCACGAATCATACCCCGCTTTCAAAAATAAACCGCTATTTTTTAAAAACCGGGTTTATAGCGATCTAATTTCGATTATACTATATAAATTCATTTTGAGTCGAATCGCATTGGAAACAATCCAGTTTGCACTTAGGAACGAATCGTGCAATCATGGTAACAACACTTCTTAATTCGTTTCATGATGCCGCTTTATAGGCAGTGGGAATTCGACCTATAGATTCTGTGAGCACTACTGACTCCTCCCTCTCTGCTCCTATGCAGTTTTTGAAAGCTGAAAAGGATCTAGTGGGTCCAAAGCTGTACCTTTCTATGTCAGGTAATATGTGTGGAGAGTTATATTCTTACGTATGCACTGTGTCCTTTAAAGAACACTGTAAATTGGTTGTGATCTGAACCATTTCCCCGCACCTTCATAGTCTGCAGTGAAAGCCCCCTTAACCACTTGCTATTCCCTTTCCTTCTCTCTGCTTTTTTTTGAAAAATGCAGTTTCTTTCTCTTTTTCCCACTTTGTTCGGCAGCTTTAGGCAGTTGTTGCAAACTTAGGTTCAAATGCAGTAGTTTTAGAGACCAGATTAATTAGTAAATTCACAAGATTGAGGAGGAAAGGAGGATGGCAAGTCCGATCCTTCCTGTTGTGTTGTTGTCTTCAAGTCTTTTCAAAATTATTGTGATCCTTAGGGCAAACTATCATGTTTGTTTTTTTGAAGCAAGATTTGTTCAGAGAGATTGCCATTGCCGTCCTCTTGAGGCCGTAGAGGCATGTGACTTTCCTAAGGTCAACCAGTGGGTTTCTGGCTTAGGAAGGAAATCGAACCTTGTCCTGCCAAATTATAGTCCAACACCTAACGCAAATCACCTAAATTCCAGTGGTTTCCACTGCCTAATATATGTGGGTGTTGTGTAGATGGGTCTAAAGGTTGGTCTTGGGGGCGGAGGAGCATCTACATAATGCTGTCGCTGGCTCTGCCCCCCAGGAGCAGCGTGATGCTTGCATGCCTGCAACCATACAGTGCAATGGCATCACGTGCATGACACAGCACCACAGACGAAAAAACCCATAAAGCCACGCACCACGCTTCGCAGCCTTACGCAGGGCCGCAAAGGAGTCTCTTTGTGCCACCCGGGAAGGCCGCAGATCAGGCGGGCTGCTGGCGCCCGGAATCTGGCTGGAAAAGGCAGCTAGGAGACTGCCTATTAGGGGCTGTCTTACAGCCCCTATTTTTTGTATGCTCCATCGAATTAATACGTTAAGGGCGTCGAGAGGGAGGCTGCCCCTCCAGTTGGAAGAATTCAACAATACTGTATGCCCTTTTTGCCTGCCTGAAACAGTTTCTTTTGTTTGTTTTTCCTCCTTGAATAGGCTTTATTAATTACCAGATATAATGTCACAAGAGGAGAAAAATTACAGTTTAAAAAGAGGTTATAGAGGAGAATAGATGAAAAGATTTAGTCTTTCATCACCACCACAACCTGCAACATGTTTGTAGCATTACATGGCCATGTTAGAGGAGATTCGTTCAGTCCAGGTAAGGTGGATTCTGGTCTAGTGGATTTGTTTTCAGGCTGGTCAGTTCTGCTCTTTTGCGGTGGCTGCCAGAGCTCTAGTTTTCAACAGTCTGGTGCTTGTTGGTTTTTAGAACTAAAAATATAGTGAACCCGCAAGCAGTGGTGAGGAAATTTGTGTTGTCAACAAGGTAATATGCTATCAGAGTTATGGAATGGCAAATAGAAAGCGAAGATTAGTGTCAAAGGAGAAAGAAATAGACTTAAAGATGGAAGGGGTAGCCTTCCATGGGCAGAGGTGTGGCAGCTGCCACAAGTGGTATTTCTGGTGTTTCCAGGAGCAGTGAGGAGAGGTTTTGCTAGTTCCCCCAACACACACCAAGCATCCTGCTGACTTAGGTATGGTGGACGGGCCCCAATCACAAATTTGGAAATGTGACTGTTTTGGGAGCTTGGCTAGAGGTCTGGGAATTAAACTCAAAAGAGTGCTTTTCAGTGTCTAGTCTGTCACTGTGCTTGAAATAAACTAAACCGCCAGTCCGTTTGGGTATATATTGGAATTACATGGGGGAAGAAGGATCTGTTTTTCTCACCTTTAAGCGCAAAATATTTGGTCAATGGATGCTGTTAACACCTTTTGAGAGCATACCAATGACCTTAGGTTGCCCCGCGTTAAACCTTCCAAGTTGCTTCTTGCAGCCCTTTTACTGGTCCTTGGGACCTTCGGGGCATCTTCTCCTTAATGTCTCTGTGAAAAAGCTTCCCAGTTATAATACGTGGGTGGGGTACCAGAAGCTGCATAGTTCGCCAAATGAACCATGAGGCTTTACTAAGTCTGTTAAGGCAGCTTTGAATGCGTTGAGACATTTGCGTCCCCCCCCAGAATTAGCTTTTTGGACTAGCCCCAATAGAAAGATTTTCTAAGCAAAAGCGGGTGCTATACGGAACATCCATTGTTGACATGGGTTTGCTTCAATTCATACATCGCTTCCTTAGGTTGAACCTTTCCCTTCTTTTCTAAAAGAGAAATGGGGAACAGTGGCCTTAAGTGATGTTAGGCTACAACTCCATTGTACTCCCCAGGAGCCAGAAAGTAAAAAATCCCTATATTGGGATAAAATACCTTGCAAATCTGGGTGGGTTCTTGAGGCTGAATTTAGCAAACAAGGCTAAATTGCCATCTAAATCCTGCCTTGAGGATTATGCGCCTTTAGATAATTTTCCAGTTGGATTTTCACCATATACAGTAAGTTTCCCCTTTTAAGTGAAGTGGAAAGAACTGGCAAAACCACCTCTTTCTTTCGGCAAATAGATCCTTCTCTAGAAAACTCTAGGAAAATTAGATGGCATGTAACACAAGACAGTGGTACACTTGGGTTGGTGGCACCAAGTGTGAGAACACATGGTGTCACTTCCAGGCGGCAGGCTCAGCACAGCTGGTGACTGATAGCTGCCAGGTCAGGAGTAATGGGACCTAGTCTTGGTTACTCTCTCACCACAGAGCAAAGGACAGAGGACAATAGCACACGCTGAAATTGGGATATAATCCGTGTCATCTTGAATGCGTCATGCGTATTCATGTTATTGAGCGAAGGATATCCAATGCATTCGCTCGCATTTCCAAACGCACTGCAAACGCAATCAGCAACAATCCACACGGTAAGTTATATGCAGTGGAACGAGGAATTCACAAATCCTATTCCGAGGGTACTTCACTTCAATACAGTGTTGTTTTGGTGTGAGATGCATGTCTGCTGTGGCCCTGGTATCCCCCCCCCCCCGCATCAATTCCATGATACTCCATTTTGTCTTTGGCTTCTGGGGCTCCTAGTCCGTTCCTTCCTTCCCGCGCCAGGAAGAAAAAGCAGGCTGTTTTTTGACAGAAAGAAGTGTAGGGGGGAGACGCCATTAGGCACCCTGCAAGCGTCTCCTCTGCCCAAAATGGAGGGCTGCCCTGCTCCGGGTGGCCTCTTAAAATTTATGACCCCTCAGGGACCTTTTTTGCCTGCCTCCTTTCCTGTTCCTCCAGGGCACAGGGGGCTCAAAGAGAGAAAAACCTCCCCCTTTTTATTAGCCCTTAAAGAGTTCTTCTTACCAGTCATTCCTCCATACCTTGGGCATGATTGAGTGGGACCCCCAAAGCCTGGGGAAATGTGGGTCCTGGTGGGTTTCCTCGTCCTCAGGGGCAAAACGCTCTGGGCTCACAAAACAAAACTCCAACTCCCAGAAATTTCCATAGCTTGAGTCACAAAGAGTTAAAGTAGTGCCACAACTGAGTTATTTCTCCATGTGGATGTAGCCTTAGTCGCCACGTCTGGTTCCTGCCAGCTTCCCCTCCCCTTTCCCCTCCTCACTCATGGGAGGAGCGCGCCATTGCCTCATGGGACGTCCCAATAGGCCAGGTTAGAACCAGAAAGAGGACCAAGGCCACCCCCTCAACCTAATGGCGGCAAAGCTCCCCCAAAATGAGAGGACTCCTCCTCTCCCCCTATTCCCCCCATACTTTGAAGACTTAAAGCACGACCAACCGATCTCTCGCTTCTCTCTTTCCGGCTCTCTCTCCTCTCTCTCTTCACACAAACGACACACACACAAAAACCATCTGGCGACCCCAACCTGCTTTTGGGGTTTTTCCTGCAGGGTTTATTCATATGGGGTTTGCCAATTGGCCATTTTGCTAGGAGGCTGGATAGTGTGACTTTGCACCAGGTCACCCAGTGGGGGGGGGATCCCATCCCGGCCTTCGAGAGTCCCCAATGCTCAACCAAGTCCAAGGTTGCTTGGCGGTGGTGAATTGGTTGAATTTCCTAAATAATTGTGAAATAAAGGAGAAATAGAAAATGATTAAATAACATGATTGCGCTAAAATAACGTAAATAAGGAGTTTAGAATGAACAAGTAACAGAAACAAGGCAAACCATGGAACCCGGAGAGCAAGCCCTCACTTGGAAGTGGTAAAACTGTCAGCGATCCGATTCTGCCTCACTGTCATGTGCAGGGATGCTAATTTGAACGCTAGCGAGAAGGGGACCATACTCATATGAGACTTCTTTGCATTCGCACTACTTTGGCTCGGGGGGGGGGGGCTGTTTCTTCTGTGCATTGACAACCATTTGCATAAAAGCATCCATTTTTGAATTGGCCCTACTGTGCTTTTTTCCAAAATTTGGTAGGTCATTCCTCCCTGTGATATCCATCCAGAGCAGGGGCAAAACAATCCATTGCATTTTCCCCCTGTGGCATTTTGGATAAGAGGCTAGAATCAAAGAATCAGGGTTTGCATGAAGTCGTGGAAACCGAGGGCTGAACTAAGACATTTGTGGTGTCAGAGATGAAGTACAAGATGGTTCCTAGGCTCATTTCAACAGACAAAGCGACTGTAATGACCAGTGGAATAATGCCAGCAAAGCATCATTTCCACTGAAGAGCAAGGCCAGTTTGAAAGGAATAAGAAAGTTGCTGTGTTTACAGGACATCTGTGCCCTCCAGAAGATGGCAGAACCTCAGAAGGATTCTGTGTAGAGAAGAATTGATACTAACAGAGAGGCAGTTGCCATCACTTTGTGGCCTAACATAGGGGTCAGCCCCAATTGTAATTCGAAAATGATAGAAACACAAATAATTGTCTCAGTGATTTAGACTGTAACTTATTATCTCCATCTAGTGTTCCATGTTTCAACAGTGGCCTTCCGCATACGTGACCCGCTCCATGAAAATCAACATAGACATGTGCTGCGTTCCTTCAAAGTTTTTTCAAGACTTGGTTTTCGTCTCTTCTCACACTTTGGTCTCTTCCTCCAGCTTCACCAACCCCTATTGGGCCCAAGGTACTGCGGGTTGCCTCCCTCCTCAGGCGATGCTGCCGCTGCCCTTAACTTGTTTTTATTATGAGTCTTGTGTCTTTGTTGGTGCTTCCCTTCAAAATTCCAACCTTCTTGTAAGCCTTTATTACCTTTTCATCCCAAGACCCTACAGCAGCCTTCGTAGTACCCAAAGCCTGAATAAAAGCAGGTTCTTTTTCTCCCTTCCTCTCTCATTTCTGGTTTCTCCTCTGTGGCTTTTGGTTGGATTTTTTGAACGGTTAGATCCTCAGAGCAAGGACCAGTCTTCTTTGTAACAGATCCATGACACACTGATGTCGAGATACTATGCATACTCGGTGTAATAATCTAGACTTTTAGTCAAAAAACTGACTCCATAACCTAAGTGGTTGAACGAAGTTTGACTGGACTAGGTTGTCAAAGTGTAAGTAATGTAACGTTTACTTAATTCCAAGGAACATCCCCGGTGAAAGGCAAGGAGTGGTCATCTGTTCTGGAAGCACTCACATCAGGGCCCTGCGTTTATATTCTCTTTTCCAGAGCCTTTAAGTATAGCATAACCAGGTATGCCTGCTGGATTTTTGTAAGTTTTCCTGTCTGGCACTGTTTCTTTGCTTCATTGTTTACACCCACTGTTAAGGCATACCCGCTATGTTTTACTCTCGACTTATCCATGAGTCAATATAAAATCATAATTTTGGGCCCCAAACATGCCCTCAATTTATACATGAGGTTGACTGTATAGTTGAGTATATATGGTAATAAATAACAGCGGCAGCAAAAACGCTCCAAGAAACCCATAGGCAGGAAGGAATGTCTGTTCTCTTTATTTTGAACCAACAAAGCATGGAAAAAGATACATTTCGGTTTCTACAACTCCTAAGGCTGCCACCAGAATGGTTTTGAGCCAGGAAAATTCTGGGTTTCCAATCACAATAGAATTTTTCCGAGCTCATGCATGAGGAAGCAATAGGCTCCAATCTATGAAAGCTCCATGCCTAACCAACTAGTCCTTTCTTTCAGTAGTCCGCAAAATCCCCGTTGTATCTGATTTGCCAGCGAACATAGCTATTCTTTGAACTCATGTAAACCATGCCTTGAAAATGTTGGGAATCTCCTTTATTTACAGAAGACAAGAATTCAGTGGTGCCTAAAGGCTAATTAGTGTATTATGCAGAGGATTTTTGTGGACTATAGCTCATTTCATCAATTGATTTTGAAACATACACCTATGATAGCTAATAGCCATTGGCTATCCCTGGTTCTTCATGAATTTGTCTAATAATCTTTCCATAAAAATATCCAAATTTAGAAGCCCATTGCATACAATTTACAATGGGGAAAACGCTATTTGAGCACTGAGTGTAAAGTTAGGTTAAATGTTCATGGGAGAGTACTTATGTGTATCTGTATTTTTTCCCATTGTGCTCAGTTTCAGACTACAGGCCCCCCCCCCCCCCCCCCCCACCCCCCCCCACCTCCAAATGTTAGCACAAATTTCATTTCTTTTGGGCTAATCTTAATTCAGAATACAAAACTGGTTCGAATACGTCTAGAAGAAATATTCTAAGTATTTTTTAGGAAGAAATGAAGTTGTCCTGGAGGAATGACTAGGCAAGGTAAACAGGACTGACTGTGTAGTTAAAACAGATGTTAGGACAGGCATGGAGGGCGAGTGTGCCCAGCTAGTGTTAAAAGGGCCATTGTTTCCGGGGCTAATCATAGCAAAAGAAATTAATGGGTACCAACAAACAGCGCTTTTCACAGCAAGCTGCAAACACATTTATTGTTTGGATACTCCACAGCAGCTGTTTCTTTCCAAATGTTGGGGATAGAAAAAGGAAGCTATTCCTAAGGTAAATTTGCCTCTGTGGATGGAACTTGCACTTGGGTAACAGATCGGTTGATTGGAATAAAAAGTTGGCACAGTCAGGAGAACCTGAATTTACTCCTATTTTTTCTTAAGTAATTTATGGAATGCAGAAACATAACTCTTCCTGGCTCTGAGAGCAAGCCCGGCACAGAAGAGAAAACCATAATGACGTCAGCCGTCAATATCTCCCATGGATCTTACATACAAACAATCCAACATATTCAAGCCCCATAGCTTGAAAATAGATTTTTTTTAAATTCCAAAAATCAAACCTTGTTTTGCTATTTTATATAAAGGACACTATTTGCGCTCCATTGTATGTATGGAACTTGAGCATCTTCTGCGGATTTAGTATCCATGGAAGATCCTGGCAAAACCAAACCCAGAGGCTACCAAGTGCCTACTAGATCCTTTCCCTTTGTTGTGCTCTGGTTTTAATTAGCAAGTGGGTACACACGGGAGGTCGGGAATCCATTTTCAATACCTTCCAGCTTCATAGGATTGCACTAAAAACTGTGCCATCACAGCTGCCATCCACACTACCACTGCAAAACATTTTGAGAGTCCATTCTCTTGGGGTTGTTTTTTTTAAGTTATTTAATATTTTTTTGTCTATTGGGTGGGGTTGTGAGACCATCCCATAGAACAACATGTGAAAGCAAAAATGGGCCACAATACCTGTGGTTGGGATAAACAATGTCAATTTCAGACAAAAAATTTAGGAATTTGTTTTATGAGAATCCAGGTGACCCCAAGGCCAAATGGTATCCCCAAATCCAGATACGGTTCTTGATCCCTACTCTCCAACTCTACATTCCACAGATGGTAAACCAAGACAATGTGTGGCAGAGCAGCACCAGAAGGGTAACCAAAAAGTATGCAGGCAAGAGGAGGACATAAGTTATTAATGAAGAATACACTAAACTATGATTTTAAGCAGAAAAGCTTGGAATTTATATTCTGAATCATAGAATCATAGAGTTGGGAAGAGACGTCAAGGGCCGAGTTTAGGAAAGGCTGAAAAAAAGGCAAAACTTTAGATCAATAATACATACCTGTGTGGTGCAGGTGTTCATGCAGAAAGCTAACAAAAAAGTACAACGTTATGTAAAATAAAAATCCTTATAGTAGATTATTCAGAATTTCACCTTTTCTCCCCTGAAATCCCAACGCCCCTATAGCCTTCTTGTAGTCACCTTGAGTCAGCGTGTAAGTTTCTCAGCTAACGCCGCTTGAACAGGGTTTCTGTTGATAAAAGTATCAGTAGGGGTTTGTTGAAAAAAAAGAATCGACCATACTCTAGCTGTCAGGAGTAAAAGAGGAAATGAGTTAAGAGAATGTTGGAAAAAAACAATGATTCCCATAAAGAAAGGCATGCATCAATGGCCTTTTTAGATTGTCCTTGGCTAATCAAACGGAAACTGCAGTCAAAGATAAGAAAACAGAAATTGGGAGGGCATCCGGTGAAAGAGCTAAGAAAAATTCTAAAGATTACCAAAATATACAACTGAGCACTAAATCAGAATCATCCAATCCTTAACTCCCCATGACTATGTATAAATCTAAGAGCGTGAAAGTGAAAAAGTGTGATAAAAAGAAACTGAACACTCTTTTGAGAGTGGGGCTGGAGAAGAGTGTTGAGGATATCAGGACAACCAAAAAGACAAATCAAATGATCCTTGACAGAAGATCAAGCCTGAACTCCTCGCCTAGAGTCAATATGATCAAACTGAGGATGTGGTACATTGCCACATCATAGAAGGCATGAATCATTAGAAAAAATTATAATGGCTGGGAAGGGGAACAAAATAAGGAAGACCATATACTATATTGCTAGACTCAATTATTGATTCCATGCAATGATCTCAACAACTAAAGAGAAGCAATGGAAGAATAGGAGTCTCAGAATGTCTCTCCACAGGTGTTTCCATGATTCCAAGATCGACTCAATCTTCCAGTAACAACAAAAACAACAAAGGAAGTCCCACTGCAAACTTATTGGGCAATAGGTAGACCAATTGCATATTTAAGAGATAGATATTGCTCGCAGAAGGGAAAAAACGATCTCAAAGGAGGTAAACATAAATCCTTCCAGTGTTGGAACCACAAATTAAAGTTTTTCCTGTCATATTGGCAACTACTGTGCAACTTTGGCACACATGTATACACACAATCACAGAAAAGGATTAGTAAATAAATGGAAGGGAGTGGAAAGAAAAAAGCAATAAAACAGCTTTAACATATGAAGATTCATGGATATCGTCAAAACCAAACAAAAATACTTAAGATGGAAAAAGATATTTTCAAATAAGGAATGCTTCTCGGCAAATTCCTAATTTAGTAGTGTTAAGATGTATCGATTTTGGATCTATGAGAAGAGAAATTGAGATAGTATTCATTTCACAGTTCAGATGTGCTGTAATTCAAAGGGGATCTCCTCAGGAAAGATTTCTTCCTAACTTGGCAGGAATTCGCCCCCTTCCACTGCTCTTGTTGTATGCCTCCATTCATTTCTAATTTAATGGCAACCCTAAGCAGAACTTATCAAGGTTTTTTCCCCCCCTGGGCTGAGGGTGTTGGACTTGCCTAATTCACCCAGGGGGTGTCCATTACCAAGTGGAACAGTGTTATATGTTCCACTTGGTCAATAGGTGCTGCTGTGACGATTGAAACAACATCTTCTCGATAAATCTCTCGCTAGGGCTGATGCTTGACGCTGTATTGGTGTCAGAATCAAGAGAAGAGGCGTCCGAGCCTTCCTGGACTCATTGTACTGGATCAGTTTTGAGTCGGTAAGTACCGAGGATGTGGACAAGAATCCTCATTACGTTAGGAAGATGACATGCTCTCTCGATCCCTGCCCTTCATGCTGGCAGTTCAAGGGGGGCGCGATAACTGAGATGTTGCCACCGTATTGTCCTTCTTCTCTCAGGGAGGGCCGATTTGCCATCTAGTTTAAAAAACCGGCCTTTGAAACCTTTTTAAAAAAAGCCCTCCCTTGACCCCCAATTCGAAATATTATCGGCCTGTTTCAAACTGCTGTCCATTTGTAAAGGGAAGGTGATCGAGAGAGCGGTGGCCGCCCAGCGACAAGGGGCTCGGAGATACGGGATTATCGTGGACCCATTTCAAACAACCGGCTTCTGGGCGGGCTATGGGTTGAGCCGCCATGGCGCCTTAGGTGAGGAAGCCCGTCGTTGGCATGGACAGGGGTAGCAATGTCCATGTTATGCTCTTGGACATCTCTTGCGGCCTTCGTACCATCGACCATGGTATCCGTACTTGGAATCGCATGGGGGGATTTGGGGAGTGGGGGAACTGCTGCAGTGGTTCCGTTCCTCACCTCTCATGCAGGATTCCAGATGGTGGAACTGGGGGACTGTCGCGCCGATAAGAGGGCCTGTACAGCTGGGGTCCCTCAGGGAGCGATCTTGTCCCCTATGCTATAAAGCATTTACATGAAAGACCGCGTGAAGATCATCCGAGACATGGGGCGCGGTGGTTACAGTATGTGCTGAATTACACCCAAATAGTTTTTCGGTGATCCCCAACTATGTATGTGACTAGGGATGGCATCTATCCGCTCACACTGTGCTGAGTCATAATGGCTGGATTAGGGAAATAGAGGCTCAGCCTGTGCCAGAGAAAACAGAAAGTAATTGTGATAGGAGGCTTCCGACCGGTCCCGGGAAGGAAATTTGTCGACCTGTCCTAATGGGGTCACGCTCCACTCCCGTAAGGACACAGTTGCAGCCCTGGGGTGCTTCCTGGACTCGTCGCTGTCCCTGGCTTCCTCAGGGATGGCGAAGTCCAGAGTGCCTTTATCAGCTTCAGCTATACGCAACGGCGACCCTACCTGGCCGGGGGGACCTTGAAACAGTGGTACAATGCACTGCTAACCTGCTCAACTTGATTTCTGTAATGCGCTCTACATGGGGCCAACTTGTAACCAACTCGGAAGCTACGGTGGTTCAGAATATGGCAGCTAGGCTGGTCACGGTAGCTCCAGGCCAGCCATATAAACCCTAATTGGAAGACCTTGCATTGCCTGCCAATTGCGCTTCCGGGCGCAATACAAGGTGGTTTTGGTTGTTACCTATAAGCCTAAATGGCTTGGGCCCAAGGACTTGGATGGCCACCTCCCCATATAATCCGCCCCGCTACTCTCAGGTCAGGTGGGAGTGACAACTTTTGATGAGTTCCTAGGGGAGATATACAGTGTGCGGCGCATAGGTCTTTTTTCTGTCTCGGCCACCGCGGACTTGGAACTCCTCTCCCGTGAGCTCCACCGGCCCCCTCTCCCCGAGACTTTTAAACGAAAAACCTAAGACTTACCTCTTCCGCAAGCCTTCCCCCACATAATAAATAATAAATAATAATATTAAATGTTTATTTTTATCCGCCCTGCTTCAAATCAAGCGCTGTACAGCAGAATTAACATTAAAAAAATAGTTTACAAACAATTACAGTGTACACAAAACCAATAGAAACCTAAACATGTTAAAACATTACAACCTCATGCCAGCCTAATGCGGGCTGAGGAAAGGGGGATGGAGGGTGACTACCTTCTGGGGGGAGTATTCAGGGTAGGCTTGTTTGCAATAGGAGGTTTTCAACCCCTTCTTAAATTGGGTAGGGACTGTGGGCTGCAACGGAGCTCCATGGGCAAGCGAGTTCCAGCGGCTGGGGTCGAGGTCGTAAAGGCCCTTCTGGAAGTGGAACTAATCTGGCCTCCGGAACTCTTAAAGTTGCTGCCCTGATGATCTGAGGGTGCGGGGCGGACTTATATGGGGGGAGTCGGGTCCAGCATTCACCAGGCCCAAGCCATTTAGGGCTTTATAGGTAATAACCAACACCTGGTATGCGCCCGGAAGCGAATAGGCAGCCAGTGCAGATCTTTAAGCCGGAGTTTACTGACTGGCCCTAGGGTGTTTAGTACCAGTCGAGCTGCCATATTCTGCAACTAATTGCAGCTGCCGGTTATGCTACGGGTTGCCCCATGTAGAGCGCATGCAGAAAGATCAAGCGAGAAGTTCCAGAGCATGTACAAAGTTTCAAGGGTCCCTCCGGCTCAGCAGTAGGGACAGCTGGCGTACTCCGCCGAAGCGGATAACAGGTGCTCCTGACTGTCGCATCCACTTGAGATGTAAGGTGGAGCGACGGGTCAAGGAGCACCCCCAGACTGCTCTACGGAGTCCTTCACGGGGAGCGTGACCCCGTTCAGGAACAGGTGGAATTAGTCCAGCCTGGGCCAGGGAACCTATCACAAGTACTTGTCTTTTTCTCTGGATTCAGGCTGAGTCTGTTTCCCTCATCCAGCCCATTACCGACTCCAGCCAGGCCACAAGAGGAGAGAATGCCATCCCTGGTCCTGCATCAGTCGGAGTCATAGAGAAGACTATTGGGTGTTTCATCAGCGTACTGATAACCCCGCACCCCATGTCTCCGGATGATCTCTCCCAGTTTTCATGTAAATGTTAAATAGCATGGGGACAGAATGGCTCCTTGAGGGACTCCAGATGTAAGGGCCCTGGTCGGAGCATACGTCCCCCAGCTGCACCATCTTGACCTCCCAGAGAAGGTAGGACCGGAAACCACTGGACGCAGTTGCCCCCTATCCCACCTCTGCCACGTCCAGAAGGAGACCATGGTCTATGGTATCGAAAGCCGCTGAGAGTCCAGAGCACTAGCAGGGACAACGCTTCCTCTGTCCATGCCCAGACGGAGATCATCGACCAAGGCGACCATGGCAGTTTCAACCCCGTAGCCTGCCCGAAGGCCGGTTTGAAATGGGTCTAGATAATCCGCTTCACCAGGATCGATTGAAGCTGGAAGAGCAACCCGCCCTCTCGATCGATACCTTCCCAAAAATGGCAATAGCGAAACTGCCGATAATTATTATGCAGCGGGGTCAAGGGGAGGGCTTTTTTACAAGGTTTTACTATGGCATTTTCAATTTGGATGGAAATTGCCCCTCCCTCAAAGATGTGTTGATAATCCGGTCGTTGTAACAATGAGGTCACAACCGGGCCCCCCTGTGCCGCTAGCCATGAGGGACAGGGATCAAGAGAGCAAGTCCGTCTTCCTAACACTTCGAAGGATCCTGTCCACATCCTCGGTATACTAACAGGCCAAACCGATCCAGTACAAACTGAGTCCACTGGAAGCTCTGGATACCTCTGCTCTAGTGTTTCTGCTCTAAATGCTGGCTTCAAGACCTTCGCTTATCCGAGAGATTTTAGCCGCAGAAGAGAATTGTTAAAATTGGTACACAGCAGGCCGTAGAAGGTTCAAGGATCTGGGTTCGGGCAGGAGGGAGCTGAGTTAGCTCCCTACTACCCGGAACAACGTCTGCTGGCCGCGACTTCCCGCGACACGATACGAGCACCATAGAACGAATTACTTAGCTGCCCGTATCGCCCTCCGTAGTCCTCCAAAAGGTGGTCCAGGAGAGTCTTGTCGGCTAAGCGTAGGGTGTTTTCCGCCAGCGATGCTCTAGCCATCGTAGGACCGCTTCCGTGCCCGAGGTCTTCCGTGTACCAGGGCTTACATTTGGAAGCAGGCCTAAGAAGGGCGCGTGGGAGCGATACTGTGTATAGCCCGTAGAGAGCGGTACCCCAGATACCGTCCAGGGCACTCAACAGAGTCCGCCGTCATGTTCCAACCATATGCCCCTCTAGGAGGCCTTGGGAACCTTTTGGGTTCCATCAGCCGTTCGAGGGTGGACCATCCTAAGAGGTCCCCCCCCCGGGGGGGATCCTGGGAGAAGCATGATCTTGCCTCCACCAGGAAGTGACCGTCCAGGACAAGGGGAAATATTAGATATTTCCCCCCACGGAATTTTCCATGTCCGTACAAAGACCATATCGAGTGTATTACCTACCGCAGAACTGGCGTCGGAACCCGAGACCAATTGAGAGCCCATGGAAAGTCATGGTATCCATGAATTCCCGCCGCACCGGATGGAACATAGCGGGCCGTGAAGGGGAGGTGTGAAGTCACCAGGACAAGAAGCCTGGGTGTCTCCACGAGTCAGCTCCGAGACCAGTTGTGTCAGCTGCGTTATGGGAGTCGGTTAGCGCACGAGTGGCCGTAAACCACAAAATCCCTAGACTGCCCCGGCCTTCAGGGTCAAGTAATGCAACTCGATATAGAACGTTTGACGAACATGGTTCTGGAAAGAGAGACAAGGGTTCTTATGGATCAAAGCGACACCACCCCCCCCGCCCACCTAACCTGGTCCGGTCCTTCACTGAGTACCACGGCTGGCAGGGGCCTGAGCCCACACAGCTTCACCTTCAGGCCCAAGCCAGGTCTCAGTAATGCAAGCCAGGTCACAGTTTTGTTTCCTCCAACATATCATGGGACAATGTGGACTTGTTCTTAATGGACCTGGCATTGCAAGGAGCAGAGACAGGGTTTGTGGTATGGTTGGAATGACCCCAGGTCCTTTTGGTTAGGAAAGGGACTGGAAGGAGAGATAGACTTAAACATCGATCTCGCACTTCTCCCCTGCACGCCAATTCACACTCCTGACCAGCCATACCTTCCCCTGCCCCACACTACCTCGATGGGGAGCCCCGCGCTTATCGAAATGTTTAATCCCCCCCCCCCCCAAACAACACTCCCACCCATCCGTTGCCCTCCTTTCTCCCCCCATGAATGCAGCAATGATGAAAGGGAAAGATATACAATCATTCCCAGCTGCTTGTTAACCTGCAAAAAAACAAAAGCCAAAATCAAAATCAAAAAAACCCAAAACCCGCCCCAACCACACACGTCCATCCAACGCTGAGCGCGATCTATTCTCCGGTGGGGTTGGGGCTGGCGCTGGCCGTTCCCACTGGGGGCCGGCAGGCCGGCCTTTAGAGGAGGCCGCTCCCACCGACTCCTCCCCCTTGGAAGCGCCTCACCAGGCGGCAAAACAGAGTCCTCTTCGCGTCTGGGCCGCTTTGGGCGCTTTTTCCCGTGGGTGTGGGGGCTGGGCGCTGGCGTTTCCCTGGCCGGCGGGGCCGGCCTTTAGAAGGAGCCGCTCCCAAAAACCCGACCTCCTCCCCCTTTGGAAGCGCCGTCACCAGGCGCAACAGCAGTCCTCCTCTTCGCTCTGGGCGTTCTTGGGCGCTGTTTTCCCGGTGGTGTGGGGGCTGGCGCTGGGCGTTTCCCTGGGGGGCCGGCGGGGCCGGCCTGTATAGGAAGCCGCTCCCCACGCTCCTCCCCTCTTGGGGAAGCGCCTCACCAGGCGGCAAAACAGAGCTCCTTCCCTCCTTCGCTCTGGGCGCTTGGGCGCTGTTTTCTCCCGGGGGTGTGGGGGCTGGCGCTGGCGGTGCCCTGGGGGCCGGCGGGCCGCCCCTTTAGAGGGAAGCCGCTCCCAACCGACTCCTCCCCCCCTTTGAAGCGCCTTCACCAGGCGGCAAACAGAGTCCTCCGTCGTCTTGGGCGCTTGGGGCGCGTTTTCTCCCGGTGTGTGGGGGCTGGCGCGCTGCGTTTCCTCTGGGGGCCGCGGGCCGGCCTTTAGAGGAAGCCGCTCCCAACCGAGTCCTCCCCCTTGGAAGCGCCTCATCAACAGGCGGCAAACAGAGTCCTCCTTCCTCCTTCGCTTTCTGGGGCGCTTGGGCCTGTTTTTCCCGGTGGTGTGGGGGCTGGGCCGTGGGCGTTTTCCCTGGGGGCTGGCGGGCCGGCCTTTAAGGAAGCCGCTCCCACCAGACGACTCCTCCCCTCCTCCCCCTTTGGAAGCGCCTCACCAGGCACAAACAGAGTCCTCCTTCCTCTGGGGCTCCTTGGCGCTGTGTTTCCCGTGTGGTGTGGGGGCTGGCGCATGTCCTAATTGATATCTAAAACTATCTGTGTATTGTGTGAATTGTTGGATAGGATTGTTTTATTGTGTGTTTTTTTTTAACTGGTTTTATTTATATGATTGCTGATGGGATTTTATGATGTATTGTATTCTTTTAATATCGGGGACTGTTGTTGGTCCATTTTGTATATTTTTACTGTTGTTTTGTAAACCGCTGTGATCGAAGGAACGGCGGTATATAAATAGGTTTCATTCAATTCTTTATATTCATAGCACGCTCAGAAAGCAGGAAAAATGCATTAGTAGTCAGGGACTCCT
>NC_056525.1:21229507-21277363 GCF_019175285.1 Sceloporus undulatus | reverse complement strand
CATCCTGGTCTAACCTGGGCAGCTAGAGGCTATGTAAACAACATGATTACCACTTCTGGTTTAAGTAATTTCCTCACAGCCTCACATACTTCCAGTACTGGGAGCCAGACTGGTGGGTAAATAAAGTGGTGGTTCAGTGTGTGCTCCTATTTATGTAAAACCCACCTCTGTGAATTCCATTTATGTTCATTCCATTTATGTGTGGGACAGCACTGGTTTCTGGTCTCCCATTTGTGGGTCCAACAATGAGACCACTACACCATGTGGGCTGCACCTGTAATGGAATCCTTCCAAATTGGCCAAGGCCTGATATTAATTTTCTAAGCATGACTTATTATGGGACAGCCATCCACCTTTCAGCCCCATTAACATTTAAAGTATCTGTGTAGGTAATTGTATTAGTTTTCTTCTCCTGTGTGATTTAAGAGGATTGTTGTACCTAGGTACAAATTAGGAATTCAGAGATTCCCATAAACATCTGAACATGAGTGTATATAGAGGAAAGCATTTATAATGTAAAATGTGAATACCCCTTCACTCTCAGACTTTAAATTTCCAAAGATAGAGTTCATCTTCTAAATTGTAGAACTTATGCATAAATTCCCAACGTGTTCTCCATTTGTAGAGTAAAATTGGGAATAGGAGTGTTCAGATTTGGTGAAGCTTTTAATTAAGTAACAAAATTTGAATTTAGGGGCTATAAGGCTGCCCCTTTCCTGACCAGATCAGTCGGGACTGAAGCAAAGGATGCTCCTCAATCCTGACTGGGAACGGCTTGGTGTAGGGCGATGGAATGGGGCAATTTGAAGACACTTTAAGGTGCGGTAAAGTGTGTTTTTTTCTCAGACTCGTGCACCCCTGAGCGTCCCCTTCCCATGCCCATAACGGGGGGAAATGAGTCTGATAAGGTTCCAAGGATGCATCAGTACTGAAGAAATAATTCAGGTTGACACCACTTTAACTGCCATGGCTCCATCCTGTGGAATCCTGGGATGTTTAGTTTGTTGTGGCACCAGAGCTCTCTGACAGAAACGGCTAAGTAGATCACAAAACTACGCAGGATGGAGCCATGGCAGTTAAAGTCATGTCAAACTGCATTGTTTCTGCAGTACAGATGCAGCCAGTGTGAGATGAAAAAATAGTTTTAGAAATTTGGGTAATTTTAGAATTACCCAAATAGAATTCCAGTCTTCCATTCTTTCTGAGTCAGAAAAGCTATACCTAATGAATTTTTAAATCTGCTTCAGCTGTTAAAGGTGCAGGATCTGTCAGGAGAAAAAAGATAATGGGGGGCTCACAAAACACTTTGAGCCACAGGCTGTGCACCCTGCATTACATTCAGAGTTTATATGAAAATTCAGCTTTGTTTTCTGTCTATAAAATAACTTTGAAAGGAGAGATTATGAGTGGGAAATTATTCATAGGGGAAGTTACTGTTTCCATTATTTTGTGATCTACCACATGGTTTGCATAATGCACAAATAATCTGCAAATGTGGCATCCTGTTGTCTGAACTAAACTATGGCAACCCTAAGAGGGAAACATTCCTGATGGCTGTTTGTTAAGGAGGGGAAAAGAGTAAGGAGAGGGGAAGGGTGCATGAATAGTGAGGTATAGGGAGAGAAATGTATGTGTGCACATGCCTTCAAATTTCCTGTCGATGTATGGAGGTGATATGAATTTCCTAGGAATATTCAGAGGTGATTTTGCCAGTTCCTTCCTCTGAAATATGGCCTACAGCACCTGTGCATTGGTGTTCTTGGATGGCAGATTGTCAATGAATAATAGGTGCTGTAGGCTATATTTTAGACTAGAGGAAGGAATTGGCAAAACTACTAACCAGGGCTGACCCTGCTTAGCTTCCATGGTTAGGATCTGGTGCTTTTAGGGTATTTAGACCCTGGAGAGAGAAATACCAATAAGAAATAAAATTAGTTCAGGCAGAAAGAGAGAGAGGAGGATTAAGGGGGTTCATGCACAAGCAAAACAGGTCCAAGATAAACTAGTTCTGGGGTGATTGAGGAGACAAACCAGAAATAAAAAGTTAAAAGAAACAAGGGAAAAACACATAGGGCTGTGATGGGTTAATTGGTCCTGAATGCAGAGGAAGCTAGGTACTTTCACTTATTATTTCAATTTTTAAAAAAAATGTTTTGATGTGCAGGGTGTGCGTGTGTGTGTGTATGTGTGTGTGTGTGTAGGATTATTCCATGGTGGTGCAGTGGTTAAATGCCTGTACTCCAGTCACTCATTCACAACCACAAGCCTGTGAGTTCAATACCAGCCAAGGGCTCAGGGTTGACCCATCCTGTCATTCTTCCAAGACCGCTAAAATGAGTGCACAGCTTGTTGGGGCCAATTAACTTACACGTTGTAGACTGCTTAGGGAGTGCTTAAGTGCACTGATAAGCAGTATAGACATGTAAGCAGTAGGTTCTAACCATTTATTTGTACTTTATTGTAATAATTAGCAATTCAGAAATGCCATGTGAGTGTGATGATTTCCCCCCCCCCCCACTTTTAAGGTAGGTGCTGGAATCTAAGCAGGTTCTGAAACTGAGATCACAGATTTGAATCTGAACTCTGGTGGACATTAAATGCTACATGGAATTTAAATATGAATTTAGTAAGTGCAAAACAAGCTTTTGGACACCACCTGACATTTAGTTTGTCTTGCTCCAGAATACCTTGGCCAAAGCATTATATGACAACAAAGCTGAGTGTCCGGATGAGCTCGCCTTCCGCAGAGGAGACATCTTGATGGTTCTTGAACAGAATCTTCTTGGGAGTGAGGGGTGGTGGAAATGTTCCCTCCATGGAAAGCAAGGCATGGCTCCAGCAAATCGCCTCCAGCTTCTCACTCCTTTGCTGGCTTCATCCACCCAACATGATGTTGAAGGACTACCAGCCAGCCCACAGACTATCTACCAGGTTCCTTCAGCACACAGGTCCTCTGCATCATTACCTGTCTATGAAAAAATGGATGGTTGGATTACCCCTCCTTCACCTTCTTCCTCTGCTTCTCGCCCACTGACACAAGAATTATACCAAGTGCCGGCTTTGGCAGCCAAAGTGCTCAGTGAAAAGACTCAGAGTTCATCAAATCAGGTAAAAATGCAAGAAAATACTCAAAGGGAAAGGAATAATGAGCAACAGATAGGCAATAATGAAGATCCCAAAATGATTGATATTTTTATCTCATTTTCTGTTCCTCTGCCCCAGCCTTCTCACTCTTCTATTTGTCTCATTCTGTATGAGGCATGCACAGACACATGCCTCTTTCTTACCTCTTTCTTACATGCATAGAATTCTCTAAACACACATGGGGACCTGGGAATGTCAGTTCACTGGTAGAGTACTTGTCAGTTCTCAGTGGACCATCTACTAATTGCATAGAATGGCGATTCATTCTAATTTATATGCTTTATATAAAGAATATTTTACAGTCCTCTTCTTCAAACTGCCTTCTATCTGAAGGTCTTTCCAGTTTAAAGATAATAAAAAGTCATAAGAAGGGAGATCAGCAGGGGTCTTGAAGCTCCCCATCATCAACCTCTTGGACATACATAAGCTGTATTTCCCCTGTGGTGAGATATATTATACAGCTGTTTAAATCCAAGTTTAGGAAGCAAACTTATTAACTCATTGAATTATTAATTCACCACATTTTTCTTGAAATTTTGCCCACTTCACTAGATTTCCCAACTAACACTGAAGTTAAAAACATGCTTTAATGAATTGGATCATTTAAATTCATTAGGATGGTGGCTACTCCCTTTATCTGTCTCAATAAGAAAGAAAGATCTGCTCCCTCAGAAAAAGTTTTTGGACTAAAGTGGGAGAATCATATGGCTGTGTTATTAGGCAGGCTAGAAAGAGAACTTTTTGGAGCCCAGGTCAGAGTAGAACAACGACAACCGAAGAATGAAAAGGTGGGAGTGTGAGTCTTGAAATGCAGTAGGGGAGTGATGTGTTTGGAGACTTTAGCAGAGCAAAAGCTTTTAATTAAAACATCCATCCCACCTTTCCACAATAGCCAGCACCCTTTCAGAATGACGGGCTTTTTAGATCTGAAAGTCAAGTGTCCCCTCTCCCTTCCATGGTTTTGCATGGAAGGGAAGTATTTGGAGTCTTGGGGGGTGTGTCAGTGAATCCTGGCTCCTGTGTGCAAACCCTGTGCTCTGCCATGGAGTTTTGCAGGCCATGCTTCTTTTTTGGAAGTGGGAAAATACAAAGAATGCAGTGATTTAGTTGTGCAGAAAAAATGTTCTGCGTCTGCTCAGAGGCTTTTAAAACACTTCTGATTAAGAATTATGTTTAAGAAACACATGCCCTTGATCCATAGACACTCTTCTATAGTAACTATGAAAGATACAGCTCTATTTTGCTGTTCTTCACTGCCCTCGAGTTGACTCCACTTCATGGCTTCCCTGTGAATGAGACATCTCCAAGATCCCCTATCCTCCACTGCTCTGTTTAGGTCTTGCAAATTAATTCTCATTGCTCCCAGTTGAGACTATCCATCCGGCAGGCATTCTTCCTTCCTTCCCAGTCCCCTCCCCCTTTCCTAGCATTATTATCTTTTCTAATGAGCTGTGCTTTCTCATGATGTGGCCAAAGTATGACAGCCTCAATTTGATCATCTTGGCTTCTGAGGAGATTCCAGGCTTGATCTATTCAAGGACCCACTTGTTTGTCTTTTTAGCTCTCCACGGTATCCTCAGCACTCTTCTCCAGCTCTGCATCTCAAAAGAGTTGGTTTTCTTACTTCTAGTTTTCATTCTGGCAACTCTATCAGAAGCCAGCTGGTCTAGCAACTGAATCTTAGGCCTGTTATAGACTGCCAAAATAAAGCTGCTTCGGGTTTCTTTGGAGGTATGCTGTTTAAATGATGCATGCATCCTAAGAATCCAGAAGCTGCACCAAAGCTGCCCTCCAGTGCTTAGGAATGGAGTGTGGCTTTGGTGCAACCTCTGGACTCTTAGGACCCATGCATCATTTAAATAGCATACCTCCAAAGAGACCTGAAGCAGCTTTATTTTGGCAGTCTGTAACAGGCCTTAGGGTCCTCCAACTCACCTGAAGGTAGCAAGCCAGTTTAGGAGCTGCAGGCCCATTCTGTCCACCAAGAGTATGAAATGGCAAGGTGTTCAAGACGAATAGATGCTCCAGCCTCCCAGCATTTGTTCCCTGAGGCAGTTGCTTCTCCCTGTCTAAGAGTTGGGCCAGCACAGCTCAAAATGCTGACAAAATCTGAAGGAAAAAAACAGACATGTTTGCTGCTATCTCATCTCCTCCTCTTGGAAGTGCAGGCCATGTGGCTCCATGTCTGTTGTGTTGCCTGTAGCAACCATGATGAAGCTGAGAAATAAGGCATTGCCAGCTTTTTATATTTCAGCAAGGAGGTGTTGAAATGTTCTTTTCATTACTTTAAAACAACAACAACAACAATAAGACAGCTATTCCTCTCCCCAGGCTCACTAAAATGCTAAAGTAACATTTTGCCTCTGGGGAAAAACTAAAATGTTTGAAGTGTCTTATCTTTAAAAAGGATGAAGTAGGGTTGGAACAATGAGGGAAGTCAATAAAACCTTCATGGTTTGTAGAGTGAAAGACAATGCTAGCATTTGAAGTTAATTCTCTCTTATAATGCTCATCTTTCATCTATCTTTCAGTGAAAAATGAATGGTGGTAGATTTAGGATACTTGAAACAAAGTACTTTACACAAGCCCTGTTTCATTCATAGAATTTAGTAACACAACATGTAGAAATAGTTTGGCTCAGTAGGATTAAAGAACATTTTTTACTGACACAGACAAACTCATGTATGCATTTCTCACTGCCTATGTTATGACCCATGTTGAAACTAAATGCTCACTTTCAGAAGGAATTTGAATTTAAAGTGCTGGAGATAAAAAGTAGAGAATCGGTGTCACTCTCCCCTAAATTTTCTAGAGGTCTTTGATTGGCCATTGTTAAACAGAAATAGAATGGTAAGATAAATGGAACTTCTTAGTCTAATCTAATATGACATTTTTTCACATTCTTAGATTATTGATTATGCTGATACAGTAATTGTAACTATTTTACCAGAGCAAGAGTTTGGAAAAGTTCCTGTTTTGAACTACAACTAATAGAAAGACCTAGTCAGCATGGTCAGTGATATATTCAACAATGGCTCAAGGATGTTGAGATTATAGTCCAAAAAAGGAATGACCTCATCAATTATGGGTTCTTTGAAACTGCTAGTTTCATATGTTAAGCCTGGAGAAATTAAAGTTTTCTGGGTTACGTGTTACACAGATCACAGTTGTTGCTACAAAGAACAACTGTGTTATAACATCACAACATATGCATGCACACACACATACAAAACACTCACATACCTAAAGAATGTGAAGGATGAACAGCCCAGCTGAGCACAGGAATAGAAACAGGGTAAACCCAAATCACATTGAGACAGCTGGCTTATGATGATCAGCTGTTCCCTAAGCAGCTGGCCAAAGCTGCTGTCTGTCTGAGAATTTAATACAGAACACAGTTATATTAATGTTATATCTCTCAATCTAGCCTTGTTTTCTCAAACATTTTAAATGTAGCCAAAGAGAGGTAAAGAGCTGGTTTGGGAATGCCAAGCTGCTCTAAATGAATTTAGGAACTTCCTTTGTTCCATAGGAACTTCCTTTGTTCCTATTGGGAGGCAATTCGTGCAGCAAAGAGAGCCTTCTCCTCTGCACGTATTGCGTCTGCATAGTCCCGTCCAGCCGAGCTGTTTAAGGTGGTGAGGGAAATGACGCAGGTACCTCCTGCGCCAAATCCTTTGCTTAACCCGACGACGGCCTGCTGTGATGCATTTAACAACTTCTTCATAGATAAAATCTCTCAGATAAGAGCCGACTTAGACACCACTGTTGCAACAGAATCTATAGGTGAGGTGTTCAGCAACTCCGTCGATGAAGTTATTCTGGATCAGCTCCAATTGGTGAGTACTGAGGACATGGACAAGCTGCTTGGTAAGGTGAGGAAAACAACCTGTCCTCTCGACCCTTGCCCATCATGGCTGGCCGTCTGGGGGGGATGCATTGAAGAGATTCCTCACGGATATCATCAATGCATCCTTCAGGAAAGGGCATGTTCCATCTTGTCTGAAGGAAGCGGCTGTTAACCGCTTCTGAAAAAACCTTCCCTGGACCCCCTGGATATGAACAACTAGAGGCCTGTTTCCTTGCTGCCATTTTTGGGCAAGGTAATCGAGAGGGCAGTTGCTCTTCAGCTCCAAGCTGTCTTGGATTAAACTGATTATCTAGACCCATTTCAAACCGGCTTCAGGACAGGCTTTGGGGTCGAGACTGCCATGGTTGCCTTGACTGACGATCTGCGTCTCAGCATCGACGGGTAGTGTGACCCAGCTGGTGCTCTTAGACCTCTCAGCGGCTTTCGATACGATAGATCACGGCATCCTCCTGGACCGCTTGGGGGGATTAGGTATCAGAGGCACTGCATTGCAGTGGTTCCGGTCCTTCCTCTCGGGCAGGTCCCAGAGGGTGCTCCTTTGTGGGGTCTCTCAGGGAGCTATTTTGTCCCCAATTTTGTTTAACATCTATATGAAGCCCCTGGGTGAGATCATATGGAGTTATGGTGCTGGGTGCGATCAGTACGTGGATGACACCCAAATCTATTTCCCCATGTCTCATTCATCGGCCTCGAATTCTAATGGCATCTCTTCTCTCAATGAATGTCTTTGGGCGGTAATGGGCTGGATGAGGAAAAACAGATTGAAGCTGAATTCGAACAAGACGGAGGTGCTCACGGTAGCGGCCCCGAAACCAAGACATGGGTTTGCAACCACCAGTCCTGGTGGGGATCACACTCTCCTCCAGTGACTGTGTTCGCAGTATGGGGTGCTCCTTGACTCGTCGCTCCTGATGACAAATCAGGTGAATGCGATGGTCAGGAGCGCCTGTTATCAGCTTCGGCTGATTATGCCCAGCTGCGCCCTTTTTTCTGGAGTAAGGGATCTCGAGACTGTTGTGCACGGCTGTGGTAACCTCACGCCTTGACTTATCATGTGCTCTACATGGGGCTACCCTGTCGTCCTGGTTCGGAAACCACAGCTGGTTCAAAACATGGCAGCCAGGCTTGAGTAGAGGACTCTAGAAGGGACCACATCACTCCAGTTTCTGAGGTCCCTCCACTGGCTGCTATGGTTTCCGGCCCAGTACAAGGTGTTGGTTATTACCTTTAAACCCTAAATGGCTTGGGTGTCCACAGCTATCTCAGAGACCGCCCCTTTCCATACAATCCTCCCTGCTCTCTGGTCCCTCTGGAGGAACTTGTTGCAGCCTCATAAATCGAGGATTGTGGCAACCTCCCAGAGGGCTTTTTCGGCTGTTGCCCCCAGGCTCTGGAACGACCTGCCGGATGAGAGGTCAGGGATGATGGGTAGGTGTAGTACTGTCACTCTGCGCTCGAAACTCACCACCTGGTTGTGTGCACCGCGCTGGACCAGTTTTGGCCAGTGGTATAGCTAGCAGAGTTACAGAGAATAGGCTGAAGACCCTGACAAACTCCAAGCCTTCTCCTCTTGCTTCCACACAAGTCTTCACCCTTCTTCAGGATCCAGGGCGTTCTGTAGCTTCACCCAAGACACCAGACAACGCAGTAGTCTTAAATAAAGATGCTATTTATATACTGATAACAGCTCCAAAAACTATCCAACACAACAATACTCGACTCTTCCCTACCCACTCTATCCACACTATACCCACAACAATACATTGGGATGCAGTAGCATTATTATAGTCAATGCATGGTACCACCCACTGTTGTCTGTTTCCCACCCGTAGGCGGGTACATCATTCTCATGTTTCTCTTGGTTCATCCCCAATTTAGTGATCTTCATCATCTCAGCCTTGACCCACTTAAACTTGTCAGGTGTGTCCAATTATCCACTTTGCATTTCTTGTCCTTGGCACTCAGGATTGTTAATTGTATTACCATTTACACCTGTGTGGTTATTAATTGGGCTTCTGCTGAGTCACCTGACTCTCACATACATGTTTTATTTATTACTGTATAACCCATGTGCTTTTTTTTCTTGACATTGAGATCCATCAATTAACATCTGTTGGACAGCTTCAAAAAGGCTGGTCAAGACAGATCTCTTCAGGCAGGCCTTCCTCAGACTATTCCCGGCCTCAGGATTCTCAGGATCTCCCCCCACTCAAATGTCTCCAAAGCTCCCTTTTCTTTCTTTAGAACTGAAGTTGCGTGCGTTAGTGGTTGTTTATCGGTTGGTATTTTTTGTTTTACTTTATGTTGTTCTAACTAGTTATTGTGGTTTTAATTTATGATATGCAGTTTAATAACTTTTTAAGGGGGGAGGGAAATATATTGTTTTTTATGCTGTATGTTTTTTTAATGTTGTAAACCACCTGGATTGGTTCACCACAGGGCGGTATATAAATATATTATTATTATTATGTATTATTATGATTATTAATGTATCCAAGTCATCCAAGGTACAAAATGAAACTTGGAGATATAAGATCAGAGACTTTGCCTAAATCACTTAGAATTGGGGAAATAGGTGAGGTTCCTGCCAGTCTGGACTCAAGTAAACATTGGGCCTGTTACAGACTGCAAATAAAGCTGCTTCGGGTCTCTTTGGAAGTGATGCTATTTAAATGATGCATGGGTCCTAAGAGTCCGGAGGTTGTGCCAAAGCCACAATCCATCCTAAGCACTGGAGTGCGTTGCGCTTTGGTGCAGCTTCCAGTTCTTAGGATGCATGCATCATTTAAAACAGCATACCTCCAAAGAGACCCGAAGCAGCTTTATTTTGGCAGTCTGTAACAGGCCATAGTCATGTCTTATAAAAGGAGGAAAAAGAAGGTCCTCAGCAGACCCACCAGTTCAATGTCTGTGGCCAGGAAAGGTTCTAGAACGAGGTAACTGAACAGGTGATTAGAAAAGGATGTTGCGTTTAGTAAGACTAGCAAGGGTTCTCAAAATCAAGCCATGCCAAGCTAATTTTATCTCTTTCTTTGACATATCAAGGAAATACTGTGGATGTAGTATAGCTTGATATCATAAGGCTTACAACAAGTTCCCCCGTGACAATCCCCCATGTTTTGACAAGCTGGTACAGTGTAGTTTAGGTTTGATATTATTCTTGGGGCTGCCCACAGGGCCAAAAGGCCTGTGGTTCCCCCAGCCCCACATGGTTCTGTTTTGGATGATGCCAAGAAACAATCCTAGGGCTACGATTGGGCCTGATCCTGGAAGACCTGACACAAATCTGGTGGATCTGACCAATCCCAGGGTAAACAGTCCTTATGCCACGTCAATTTGATCCTTGGTTTGTAGTGAAGTTTCTCTGGAAACTGAAGAACAAACCCTGGATGTTTCAATAGTCCCTGTATGCTCCTTACCTTTTCTGTGATGTAGCTCCTGCTGAGAACCCCCCCCCTTTCACCACCTGGTGATGTGGAAATGGAGGGACTGGCCATGTGGGTGCAGCCAGGCATCCTTTTTCTGCATCAGATGTGGCAGTGTGAGACTTCCCAGTGGAATAACAGCATTGAAAGGTATGAAGCCATGCACAGGTCCCCATGCCAGTGTGAGGCAAAGCTGTAAACATACACACCTGTCCCTGTGCCAGCCCATGGGACTGATCTGGGTGAGCAAGGCCAGAATAGCATGGGTCAGCCCCGTCTGCTCGGGCCTGATTGTAGACGAATGTTGTAGTTGGTTGACCCTGTCCATGGAACTTGATGAGTGTACTATTTGAGTTCTCTTCCTTTTCTCAGCCCTTTTGGTCTTTTTTTTTACTGTTTGTGTAACATCCTTCTGAACTCCTGACCCCAATCGTGAAACTTCCTCCAGAAGAGGTAAAGGGGCAGGGAGGATGAGCCTCATTTGCAAATGGCTGGTTTAAAGACTGGGAGAAAAATGCTCTCAGATGAAAACGAAGCCATGCTTGTAACCTTACATTGTAGGGATACTGTTATTCTTGTCAGGGTCAGCTCCAGCTTTGAGAGTCTTTTGCAGAGTTGGTCTCTATTGGTGGTTCTCCTTCTACATCACAGGGTAACTTCTTGAAATATTGATTGAACTTGCACAATTTACTTGCAAGACTTAGCACTATCTTGCAGCTATGGGTTAGGAAAGTTTTTATTCTCCCAAAAGAGATGAAGCCTTGCAACAAAGTCAGTTTGATGTTCCCGAAGAACCAAAGTGTTAGCAAATGTTTTCTGGGAATACAGAACTCCCATCATCCTCTAAATAAACCCAGTTTCACAGCAGCTCCTACCGTGCTGTGTTTTGCCAAAGCACTGCCTACTCAAGAGAAAATAGTTTACAGATTATCGGTCTTTTCTGTGGCAGTATTTGCATAAATAAATGTGGTAGATGGTGGAATAGGTTCTTCTGTCGTCATCTCGCTTCATCTAAAAGTTAACATTCTGCATATTATCTTGTCTCTCTGTAGTGACCTGAAAAACATCTGAATAAATATGTAGACTGCATGACTCTCAAGACTGTCAACCCCTTTCCCTGACTGCCGCTTAAATATCTTTCTTTGCCTAAACATAAAAGGTGACACAGAATTTTTCTTACACAGGAGTTCTCGAATTTCACTTAAGATCAACTTGCATTTTGTAGAAACTTTTGTTAGCTACTTTTCATTTGTCTTATTCTTTGCTGCCCTAGGTACCCTCTATTAAAGAGGCACAAAGGTTTCATATACGCTTTTATGAGAGAGACTTGTATATGATAAACCACATCAATGCAATTGAACTGCAAGAATGGCCACAAGAGGCAATTAGTGTGTGAATAACACATTTCTTGTTTTTGAGGTGAAGACTGTAACACTGACAAGATTATCACACGGGTAGGAGGGATCGCTCCTATCCTGACCCCTTCTTCTCCCCATCAGTGGCACCTGTCACGAGTTTCTGTTATATACAAATTAATGGGATCATGCCACTTTGGGGGATGGCAGAAGGATGAATAAGCACCTTGTCGTTTGAAAATCTTATCACAATCGCTGATGGGGAGAAGAATGGGTAAGGGGGGAGTAATCCCTCCTGCCCTGTGTGATAATCTTGTCAGTGTTCAGTCTTCACCTAAAAAACAAGTGTGTTATTCACACACTAATTGCCTCTTGTGGCAATATGAACAGGGTAAGAACGGGATAAAGATGGCATCTTCTGAAAATCTCCACGTGATCATACAGAGGGATGGGACAAGGATGTCCCGTCCCCTGTGTGATAGTCTCCATAGTTTGTTCCTACGGGTGCAGCCCATGTGGCAAAGATTTAACTAAAATCCATGAAGAACTGTTTCTGCTATATTGACTGAGCTCATAAATGTTCACAGAATCCTCTATCTTTATTATGAATTCATCATTCCCCCCCTCTCTTCTCCTTAGCCCTCTTTACTCTTCCTAGAGCAACCTGGGCTTCCAGCACTGGAGCGAAAAGTGATTATATGATGTTCCATCACCACAGCACCGTGTGTCTCTGTTTGCTCAGGTGAGTCCCACTTGTTGTGTGCCTTCAAGTTGTTTTCAATTTATGGTGGCCCTAAGGCTTCATACAGGGTATTGTTGGCAAGATTGGTCCAGAGGGGGTATCCATTGCCTTCCTTGAGGCTGGGTGCGGTGTTGATTTGCCCATGGTTACCCAGTGTTTTTTCATGGCTGAGCAGAGATTCAAGCCCTTGTCTCCAGGTCTCAGTCCCTTCTCAAATCACTACACACCACTGCTCTAATGTCCATGTGCATAGGGTACTGGGTATGTGTGTCTGCAAAAGATTACAGCATTGGAAAGGGCACCGTTAGACTGGAGGCCCCTGTTTGTATTGTCAGCTCAATATCTCAGACCTTTCTCCATATATTTAGTCTTTGCATTACTCCTTCCACACTCCCCTTCTTAGTATGTTATAATAACAACCATAAATCTTCAGTGAAGTATATCCTGAAGTTTCATCCCAATTTGGGGAAACTATGGCGGGTTACGATGGGCAAAAAGGGATGTACTCATGACGTCATGCAGGGTAGAGCCTTCAGACGGGCTTTACCTGATGCTGTCCTGAAACGCCCTGCACGCCCCAGGGGAGAAGCGGCATTAAAAAGTGTGCTGCTTTTTTCCGCTTCTTTCTGTTTGATGCGTACCTGCGCATCTCCGTCTGAGCTGCCTGCTGCACCGATACGTCAGAATTGCTACGCCGCAAATATAAGTTTGCCGTTTTTTAAAAGCTCCGTGTCAGCTGCGTCGCATAATGGGTCGGGTTCCCGGGCGACATGCGTGTTTTGCAGTCAAGCTTTAATTGCATGTCCGCTCGCCATGGAGCTGTGGGCTGGAGGCACAGCTGCGGCGCATTTTAAGCCTTGTACCCTAACCCTGAGGCCAGTGGGCGGCCTGCATGCGTTGCTAGAACCGCGGGAAGTTGGTTGTAACTTTTGCCGGCGTGTTTTTGTTGTGTGAGAAAGTGAAAAGGGAAAGTTTGGGATTTAAAGTGACCCCCCCCCTACACCCTCCTGCGCCATTTTCACCTGGGAACGGGCCCTCACAGTTTGGCCTGTCTGTCTGGCACAGGCTTTTGTGGGGCGGCTCCCCTTTGCCACCAGGCAGGATGGCTCAGCCATCCACCAGACCCCGAAAAAAGGCCAGGGGGACGTCTTGTCTCCATCTGAGACGGCTGACATTTATAGCTTATGGTCCCAGAAACTGGGAGTCAACTGCAGAAACTGGAGCAGTTACTCTGAATGCTGACACATATCGGAGAAGGGGAAGAAAGCCATGAGAGCTGCTGCACCGGCACAACAGAATTGCTACGCCGCTACTTTTAAGTTGCCCATTTAAAGCTCCGTCGCATAGTGGTTGGGGTCTTGGAACATGCGCTTGTTTGCAGTCAGGCTTTAATTGCAATGTCCGTGCCATGCAGCTGTGGAAGCTGAGGCACAGCTGCGGCGCATTTTTAGCTCGTACCCTAACCCTAACCCTAACCCTAGCGACGGTACATGTACGCATTGCGCTGCTTGGAAAGTTTGGACTTTAGTGCCACCCTACACAAATTCCTCTGCCATTTTCACCCCCTAACAATAAAAAACGCTCTAAAACTGTAAATATTGACATATGTCAAAGGAGGTGAGGGGAGATGGCAGGGGGACAGCGGTGCTTCGGGAGGGACAGCTGTGGCTGCGCATTGCAGATTCAGCAGGAGGCGCGGGGACCAAAGGAGAGGAGGGATTATGATGCTGCTGTGTACTGGCAAAGTGCAAGGGACAAGGATGCCAACACCAGCTGATCACCAGCTGGCAGGAGACCACTTTGTTTTAAAGGGGCTTGGGCACTTTAAATGTGCCCATAGGCTTTCTGCCGCCGCTGCTTAGCGCTGCAGCTGCGAGTGCTGCGCACCCTCTTATGCGTGTATAAGGGTAACAAGCAAAAAAACGAGACCCCGGAGCTTGAATGTGCCCAAACCTTTTGATGCCCTCTAAACTTGCCCCCAAGGCAAAGGGAACTAGGAGGGCCCCTGGGATCAAGGTGGGAGCACTGACAAGGCACTAGGTCCATGTGTCCATAAAGACATCATTTCGCCTCCCAGGGTATGTGTTCCCTCCCAGCCCCTATACTTCTATTCTACCCTTCCTGTTCTGCTCCTCCCACCATGCCTGGCTCACTGGTCCCCAACCAGCAATCTCCAACCTCTGTCCTCCCAGGCGTTTGGACTTCACTCTCCCAGAATCCCCAGCCACCTTGCCCTGTGGTTCTGGGATTCTGGGGACATGACAGTCCAACGCCTTGGGCGGACAGAGTTTGGAGATTGCTACCTCACCACCACTCCTGCCTAGCTTAGACTGCACCGTTTGCGCCTCATTCACATCTCAGCTAACACTGCCGCAGTTGCGCTAATGAACCACACAATTTTTTTTAAAAATAACTTTTCTTTACAACAATAACAACATAAAAAATTTTCTATATACAAAGGGAAGGGGGGGTTGAAGGGGGGTGGTGATGGGGGGGGGCGATGGCGCAGGAGGGGGCAGGGGAGGGAAGTCTTCAGGGGGGGGAGGAGGCGGGGGGCGGGCAGCCGGCCGAGGGCAGTTCCTGGAGGGTCTTTCCATGGAGGACACTCTCTCCGCCAGCTTGTCCACTTTCTCCTCCAGGGCAGCGAACTCCCTCTCCGTCCAGTTCTCTGTGGTGGGGGAAAAGAAAGGATGGTTAGAATCAGCCTGTTGCCAGCCCATCACCACTCCCACAGGCAGGGTTTTCTGTTGGTTTGCCCCCACTCCCTTCCCTTGGTTCCACCTCTCCACTACTTGCTGCCGGTGCTGGGGACACGATCCGGGCACTGGCACGAGGCCAGTGCCCTGGCTGGCCAGTGCGGCAGCGGCTCTTGCCAGGCTCCTCTTCGCGCGGCGGCCGGCCAGCGGAGCAGCAAGGACATGAGCCCTGCCCAAAGGGGAAAGGAAGGCCCCAAGTTACCATGCTTGGCGTGGCCGACGAGGGCACACGTGTCGTGGGGCTGCAGGAGGCAACCCCCACCCCTCACCTGGGGACCTACCTGCCGCCAGAGGAGCCTGCTCTGGCTGCGGAGGGGCCACAGCAGCTGGTCCTGGCTTGTGGCCCACCCGCTGGGTAAATCCTCGTCCCCCGAGGATGGTTGTGAGAGGGACGGCGACTGGCAGGGTTGCCCTCCCTCCCTCCGCCTCCGCCTCGGCCGCACGCCTGCAGAAGGGAAGAGGGGGGGATTGGCATTGGCACCAGCAGGAAGGAGAGGGGGCAGAAGGGAAGGGTCAAGGAGGGTAGGACAGTGCATGGCAAGAGCTCTGGCTTACCTGGAGGCCGGCGATCTTCAGTCTGGGCCGATCTCCCCTGATCCACAGGTCTTCAGCAGACGAGAAGAATGGTGGCTGCCTGTCAACCGGGGGGCGCCTCTCCGAAATCCTCAAGGGTTTCGACTAGAACGCTGCCTTCAGAGTTTTAAATTTAACTCTACATTGGTGTTCAGCGTCTTTGAAACCCTTGGTTTCGAAAGGGCAGGAATTGCCTCGAAGAAAATGCACCGGTTGGGCTTGTTGGTGCTAGCCATCACACCCTCCTCGCGGCTGCCTGTGGATCAGGAGTCCAGGAGGATCAGACCTCCTAATCGGTCCAATAAGCGATTCGGACCGGGACCCTCCTGCGTGGCTTGCCATTGATCGCTGCCTGGGGTCTTGCACAGTTGCGCACGGGTTATATATGGGCAACCTGCGGTCTCTGGGCCGTTAGGCACGGTTGTTGGTCCAGTCCAATGAAAGTCTTTCAGAGGAGCCGGTTGAATCTTTCCCCCAATAGATGTCCTCTGGGTGCCCTATTGATACATTCAAATGGGCCATTAGAAAGCTTGAATTTGAGGGGGATGCTAGGGGGATTGATCACATTGCAAGGGGCAATTGGCAGTTGGAGCTATGTTGTATCTTTTTGCCCCAGGAAAACAGGCGCCAGAGACCTTTGTGTGTGTGTGTGTTTGTGTGTGTCCCCTCAGGCCGTGCAACAACATGCCCACAGCACAGATCAGATGATAGGCAGACTCAAACTGTGGATAATGGGATACATTATTCATGTGCTATGCTATTACAGTAACAATGCACTCTGACATCACAGATGATGGTACAGGAGCCATCCTTCAGATTCTCCTTGTCAGAAAAAAAATCTGCACAGGGCATTTCTCACAGGCCTCCCCTGCTTTTCTTTTTCTTTCTCTTTCAAGGTGGGTCTCATGAGACACTTCCGAATGGGGTGGTAGGACAGTCGCCAGTTATCAGGGGGGGCTCCGATCTTGCTGGCCTGTGATGTTGATGCTGGGGGTTCCCTGGCACATTAGATGCCGGCCTGCCTGTTGACTGAGTAGATTGAGAGAGTTTAAGGGGTGTTGGGCGCTTTAATGGCACATATGGCTTTTTCTGCGCTACTTAGCGCTTGTTGTAGCTGCGAGCTGCGCTATCCGGCCTTGCCGGGCAAAGAAATAAAAAAAACGCCGCGCTTTGGGCCGCCCGTTGCGGAAGCTGCTTCTCTTTTGTGCATGCGTTCCTCCTGAGGCGGCGGTTTATGGAAGCTACGGGTCCGAACGGACCCATGTGATGGCGTCTTTCACTGCCCCCCCCATGTGGGGAAGTCCCACACCTGAAGCACTGCTCCCCGGGGCGGGCCGTCTGGGGCTCCGCTTGCAGCCAGAATTTACCCCTCCATAGGACGTCCTCCCCCTGCCCGTCTGTATCCCCTCAGGTTAGCATGTTTGGAACAACCCCAGGATCATAACCACCATGATGTGAGGTATTCTTGTTTGCCAGTTGACTTTCACTTGCTCTTACAAAACTGCTGCTTCTTGCTCAGTATAATCTAAGCAATTATATTACCTAGTCTCTAATCCTGCCTTGCTGCAGGTTTGATTCCCAGCTTCTTTGCAGTCTGCCAGTCCTCACATAAGGCTGTTTGTCACTAGAATCTGGCCTTTCTTGTATTTTTTTTTAATAGTAAACAAATTGCTAAATTGTTCTCTATAGCAAACACATCTGTTACAGAAAAAAACAGTATCCAAACAATGTCCTGTTTTTCCCCAGCAGGAGAAAAATGGTCCCCATACCTAATAAGTCTGTTGGAGTGGCACTTACACACAGGTTGTTGCAAATGTCACAAGCACCTTTTAAGTAGAAACTGGGACAACATGACACTGAGTAACACATTTGTCTTCCCCTGAACCATTTTCAGACAACTTTCTTAAAGTTTAATTTGATTTTTAGAGCTTGACGATGCTTTGCAGAAACATAGCACTGACTAAGGTCCAAAAGACACTGCAGAAATAATCCATCTTGAGGCCACATTAACTTCCCTGGTTCAGTGCCAGGGAATTCTGGGAACTGTAGTTTTGTGAGACATTTAGCTGCCTTGCTCTGATGCCACAATAAACTACAGTTCCCAGGATTCCTTAGCACTGAGCCAGGGCAGTTAAAATGGTATCAAACTGGATTATTTCTGCAGTGTGTTTTGGACCTAACATGGCCAGCTCAATATCATCCCAGGCCCTACAGTTTCTGAGCCAAAACCTCAGACCTAGAGATGCTCTCCTCATCAGAGATGCCATTAAGTGTTATACCTTAAGTATAGATTACAGGTGCTCACATCTTGTCTTTCAAACACACACACACACACCACAGAGAGAGAGAGAGAGAGAGAGAGAGAGAGAGACAGACAGACAGACAGACAGACAGACAGAATGTATCATCCTGTTTGAAAGACGAACATCTTCACTAAAAGGACTATACCCAGATCAAGGTGAAATGAGAGAAATTGTTCTTTCTCACCTACATTGGGAAATGAGTTAAAGAACATTTAATCTAACTGAATTGCTTCTAATCAGCAGGTGGATGGAGAGCATAACCCAGGTAAACCCTGGTGCCATATGGAATGGGAAGGAAGGAGGCATTTAATTAAGTAAATACACAGATCTCCTGGAGAGTCTTTGAAATTGCAGCAACATATTAATTAAACTTTGTAACTTGTAGCAAGCAACTGCTCTATTAGCTGAGCGGGAGATTTGCACGCAGCTGTTTCTTCTTACCTGGAGAATTTTCACTCTCATTTCCCAACCAAATTCTTCAGTTTTTTCCCCCAACTGGAGATGAGCCATGAAAACCAAAGACCAAGAGCCAAGCTCTAAGATCTTGCAAACCTGGTGGACAAAAGTCATGTTTGAATTCAGAACTCTAGAACTGCATTTATTAAGCTACTCTGCCACCTAGTGTCTGTCTCCTTTCAGCATGTTATTATAGTCTGTCCTCTATAGTATGGGATATGGAAGTAATAGAATCGTGTCTTTTTGGGAATTGTTAAATGAAGACCCCTGTTAGTCCCTCATATGGCCAAATGGTTTTAAGAGTCTCTTCCTATAGGTATACATAAAGGATAGTGATTCAAATAAAGAAATGAACATTGACATTATTGTGAATCAGTCCAGATCTATAGAGAGACAGTTCTAGAGTGATTGTTGTCTAATTCATATAAGATTATCAGACGTTATTTCCAGCTCGATCTGGGCATGGGCTCAGATCAGGATGGAACGAGTGTTATGAATTTTGCCACCAATGCTGCTGGGAGTCCCCAAGCCATTCCCCAGCCATGCTTTGGCCACCGAGTTTCAAGAACAAAAAGTTTCCATTCTTCAAAATCGGTAGCCATAGCATGGCTGGGGAAGGGCTTGGAAATGGCTTGGGGACTCCCAGCAGCATTGGTGGCAATATCCATGTGATAACACCCGTTCCCCCCATTCCATCCCATTCCATTTCGATCCCAGCCCGTTCCCCAGATCAGGCTGGAAATGACATCTGATAAACTTAATAGTTAACTTTTTGGCTATTGACGTTTCTTTTGGAAGAATTCTGGCAATGGTCCCATTCTGAGTGGACTGAGAGAAAGAACATGTTTTCTTTTACAGATATCTTATGTCCCTTCACACAAACACATCTCCATGAATCCTTTCATAAACACTCAGATATGTATTTCTTTCCCCCATAGCTTAAGGAGAGAAACATATACCCTTCCAGATGTTGCTGGATTGTACTTTTTAGCATTCTTCATCAAGACTTGACTGGCTAGGCCTGATGGAATCCATCATCTTGGGGGCCACATGATTCCCACCACTGTTGTGCCTACATCTATGTCCCCCCCCCCCTTCACACATACATATACAGATATGCACTTTCATTCCCTTCTTCTCCCTCTCTCTCTGGTTGTATCTGCACTGCAAAAATAATGCAGTTTGACACCACTTTAACTGCCATGGCTTGATGCTATGGTATTCTCGGATTTGTAGTTTGTTGTGGCACCACAGCTGTCTGACAGAGAAGGCTAAATGTCTCACAAAACTACAAACCCAATAATTGCATAGCATTGCACCATGACAATTAAAGTAGTATCAAACGGCATTGTTTCTGCAATGCAGAAATCTCTCTCTCTCTTACACACACAGACTCTCCCCCTCCCCTACACCTCCATAGCTGGGGTGCTCTTTGAAAGTACCAATCAGGTGACCTGAAAAGCAGGGGCGAGTAGTAGATGGTGTGTAAAGTACTACAATCAAAAGAACTAGTTATTGGTTTGGCAATCAAGGGCTTTCATACTGCCTGCCAATCACAAAGGCTGATCTTTCCAATCCTTGCTGCATTCTGGCTGTTAGGTCTAAGAATGCCAGGCTAAATTTGTGCTTGACATTATATCCTCTGGTGGTCACCATCCTGTGCCTGTGCTGCACTGGTAGTCTTACTCTATGGTGGTTTTTCTTTCCTGTCAGACACTATTTTAATTTTCTGCAATGGAGATATGTATTTGAAACTGAGGAAGTCATATTAGACTAGGGCCATATCTATGGTGAACCCTGCTCCTACATCTGCCCATGGGATGCTATATAGCCATAACCTTGGTCTCTGCTACTGAGAAGGCTATGTATTGTTTCAATTTCCACTCTTGCATAGGGCAATTACAGGTATGAAGAATATTAGTCATTCCAGATGTTGGACTGCAACTCCAGCCTTTAACCATTCTGGGTTGGGATAACAGGAATTGTAAGTCCAGAACCTCTTGGAAAGGCAAAAGCTCCTTACTCCTGATATGGGACATCACAAATCTGTGTTCTCTCTGCTTTTTTAAGGGACATCCACAGTGACTAAACCATAGACTGTTTGCTTTTGCTATGCACCAATTAAAGGAAATGTATAACCCATTCCTGACAATATGATTGGCAAAATATGGACATTAATTTGTTTTTAAACATTTAATTAGGGTCTTGCCACTCCACCTTCTTCCAGAAAGGGCTCCAAACCATTTCCCTCCACAGAATGTTGCCTGGGAAAGGCACAGCAGCTTTATGATATCCCACTGAGTCTTGAAAGGACACAAACGCGCACGTGGCAAGAATCTTCACTGGACAATGTAAGTGAGATAAGTAAATATGTTACTCTGATATACCAAAATATTCCAGGTTCTGTTGATGGAGTAGCACTTGACAGGGGACCAGACTGGGGCTATGAGTCATTGAACTCAAATTCAGACCTGGACAGTGACTTCTGGAAACCAAGGATTCCTATGGTGAATTGCCAGACCCAAAGCAAAATGTTGGGAGGCTCATGGAATTTTTGTAAGGATTGACGAATCCAGGGCTTCATACTGTCTGCAACTCCTTGCAGCACAGCACAGGCCACAATCTCCAGAAGATAAAAACCTTTCCCAACAACAACAACAACAACAACAACAACAACAAAAGACAGCCCATGAAGCTTCTTAGCATCTTGTTGTGTGACTTCAGGGGCATCTACACTGTAGAAATAATGCAGTTTGATACCACTTTAACTGTTATGGTTCCATATTACAGAATCCTGATATTTGTAGTTTTGTGAGACATCAGCACTCTGGCAAAGAAGGCAAAAGGCCTTGTAAAACTACAAATCCCTGGTTTCTTTAGGATGGAGCTACTGCACTTAAAGTGATGTCAAACTGCATTATTTCTACAGTGTAGATGCACTCTTTAAGTAATTTCTTATTTATGGCAACACTACCAGTGGGTTTTCTCAGCAAGGTGTGTGTGTGTGTGTGAGAGAGAGAGAGAGAGAGAGAGAGAGAGCGCATTTCTCTGAGGCTGAGAAACCATGACTTGCCCGAGGTCACCCAATGGGTTTCCATGGCTGAAGGGGATTTGACCAACACTTAGACCACTATACCAGTGATGGTGAAACCTTTAGAGACTGAGTGCCCAAACCCACTTACTTATCACGAAGTGCCATGTCCCTCTGGCTTTCCAGTAACAAACTCTGGCAAGCTCTCTGTTGGGATGATGACACACATGCTCACAGAGAGGGCTCTGAGTGCCACCTCTGGCACGCATGCCATAGGTTCGCCACCACTGCACTATGCTATTCAGGCTCTTAATGCCAGGAGATATTAATGAAATTAATTCCAAAAAATATTTATTATTGAACAAGTTATGGCTGGCTGTTACATGAAGGTGACTTCTTTCAGCTGGTTAAAGTAATGGCTGAAGTTGCATGCTTATCTGGAAGTAAATTTCATTGATTCGATGGAATAGCTTTAAGTACACTGGCAATAGATTCCACAGCAAGTGACTCATCTGATGGCTTTCTCCTCCTTTCTGGTCCTCTCTTTTTTTTTCTTCTAATTTTCATTTGAACAGCAAGTGTAGAAAACCTTCATCATGTTCATGTAGTTAGTAATTTGAATTTGCACAATAGCTTATTTCTTTTCTTCTTTCAACAGACCTTTGCAGAAAGTGTACTGTTTTTATCTCAAATACAGACATCTCAGCCTCATGCTGTCCATTATTTCTGTAGTTGCTCAGCCAGGATGTCAAGTAATAGGGCTTTATGGGAATTAAAGGCCCAAGCATCTAGAAGGCAAAACATTTGCCACACCTGCACTAGTTAAAGAGATGGCTGTATTTTCAATTACTTATAAATCCTGAAAGGTCATTTCTGCAGTGGCCCAAAACTTTTGAAGGCCCTCCCTGGAAGACTCACTAAACTCCTTTTTCTGCCTTTTTGCAGGCTTTGAAAACCCATGCTGCAAAACAGGTTTTAAGTATTTAACATTTGGCTCTTTTTAGTTGCTTTATCTGCTTTGTACTGTTTATAATTTTCATGTAAGATTTTAAAAATTGTGCTTTTACATTTATGTTGTATCAACTGGTTTATTAACTTTTATTAATTTCTATTTCCTATATATGATATACCACTTTTAGCATTATAGAAAGGCAATACAGAAATTAAATTACAGTAATAACAATATGCTTTTTCCCCCTGCTGCTTTCTAGGTATATGTCATTCCCATAGCAGCTTCTACAGAAGTTGTCACTGGTTCTCAAGGAAATCATTTGGGACATTATAATACTTTGCCAAACCTTCGGAAATCAGAGTGGGTCTATGATATACCTGTGTCACCGGAGAAAGCAAAATCAAAACATAATTCTCAGAATCATTCCCCAAGCAGACATGTGCTTTATGATATACCACCAGCTAGATCTGAATCAGGTATGCAGAAAATCCCACCAGCAATCAATGAAGGCAAATCGGTGAATCCAGAAGCATATGATGTTCCACCTATACAAAGGAGATTAACTTTTCCTGCAATTCCTCTTTATGATATACCATCCACACATGATGCTTTAGTGCAGCATCAAAATGGTAACTATGACATCCCTTCAGCTGCTCTTTCCTCTAGGATCGATAAGGAGAACCACCAACAGACTGTCTATGATATTCCAAAGGGAATGCCTATTGCTTTGCCACAGAAAAAAGAAAATGCACATGGTGATAGATCTGAAGACAACACATACACTTTCCCTCTGCTGTTGTCCACAGATAGCAGATTAGATCAAGACAGATTATCTGTTTCAAGTGTAGACAGTAGAGCCAGCACCATATCAACACTGTCAAGTTCTTCTACTGAGTCCTTTTCATCATCTTCAACTCCCTCATCATCTTCAGAAGAGTCCACTAAAGAAAGAACCATGGAACTTGAACTGGCCATAGAAACTTTGACTAAACTTCAGCATAGTGTATCAAGCTCAGTGGCAAGTCTCATGATCTTTGTGAGCAGCAGGTGGCGATACCAAGAGCATCTAGAGGGAAACATTGAGGAAATCCACCGAGCAATTGATCACATAAAGGTCTCTTTGGGAGAATTCTTGGACTTTGCTTGCACTATTGAAGGAAATACCATTTCAGGCTGCGACAGTAAACTTCAGGCAAGAATTAAAAAGCAGCTGAATATCCTCACAGACTCATTTCAGATACTGGTAAAAACTAGGGATGCATTGAATGATTGCAAATGGTCACTCGATGTTCTAGTAATTAAGAAACCTCAGAATAACCCAGACGATCTAGATCGGTTTATTATGGTGGCCCGTACCCTTCCAGATGACATCAAAAGATTTGTCGCCATCATCATAGCTAATGGGAAGCTACTTTTCAGGAAGAATTGTAAAAATAAAGATGACAAAGACCAAAGAGCTGGTGGAAAGCATAAAATGTCAAAGTACACTCTGGAATGGCGAGTACAAGATGATTCTCTTGAAAAACGTATTTTGGATAAGCCAAAGGAAAATAAACCATGTTCAGAGAAGTCAAGAGTTGATATCACTGAAGACTGTGATTACAGTCAGATACAGGTCAGTGAGGCTGTCATTGCAGCAGGGGTGGGTAAATACAGGATAGCCATGACAGTTAAAGGGATCAGATAGAGCAAAGACATGCAAAGACATGTGTTACTTCTGGCTACTGGTTACTATTCCCTGGTTAATGTCGATAATAGAACTTCTCCTCCAGAGCTTGGAAGAGTTCTTTTTTGGACTACAGCTCTCAGAATCATTTAGCCAGCATGGCCACAAGCTCTGTTCTCCAACTCAACCATGCATGAGTGCACAGTAAGTGTATATGAGATGAAGGTGAGTTGAGCCAAGGGGTACTATAGAAGGTACCTTGTCCGCTATCTTTCTGTGGTGGTGGGATTGTTTATTCCTGTGAGGTGAGAGGCTATGTTGCTGGTAGCACTGCTGCTGGTTGGGCCTCTCAAGTCAAACAGGCTTTTACTGAAAAGCCACACTAAATGTCCCAAACTGCTACTGGGCAGCAGCAGCAGTTCTAGGAGAGGATCTCTCAGAGACAAAGAGTTAGTACGACATGGAAGAAGGCATTGGTGAATTACTGGATCCTTTTACCTTGAAAACCCTAGGTTGAGATAAAGCTTGTCCAAGATATCCCAGAGCTGGCTCTGGGATGAGTTTGCATGTCTGTACATGAGCAATAGGATCCCGATAAGAAGTTATTCTGTAGATTTCTACACATTTCAAGATACAGTGAACCCATGGTATCCGCTGGGGTTTGGTTCCAGGACCCCCTGTGGATACCAAAATCTGTGTGTGCTTAAGTCCTATTAAATACAATGTCATAGAAAATGGTATCCCTTATATAAAATGGCAAAATCAATGTTTGTTTTTTGGAATTTATATTTTTTGATTATTTTCAATTGTCCAGTTGGATCCATAGATCCATTTTTTTCAGGCTTTTTAACTGAAACTTCCAAACACAAGGTTTAGTGTATTTAGGGATGTTTTAAAAATGTATATAATTTACATTTGTGTCTTTAAATTTTGAGTTTTATTAAAGGGAAGGGTATGAATCCTTTTGATAAGTTAAGATTTTGTCAAACAACATGTCTCTGAAGATTGAGCATTTCAAGCAGGGCCTCAGAAAAGGCACTCAGTAGTCAGAAAGGCTCATCTAGGAGCAAACTGGATCAAGGGAAGGCAAATCTACCATACTCTTTGGCAATGCTGCAAGTACAAATGAGTTATCAAGGTATACAGTGGTACCCCGGGTTACGAATTTAATTCGTTCCGCGGCGCCGTTCGTAACCCGAAAGATTTCGCAACCCGAAAAAGCCATAGCCGCTAGCGCTGGAAAGCCGCGATTTCGTGCGAAAAAGCGCCGAAAAGCACCAAATTTTTTTTCGTAAGCCGAAAAAAAAAAAAACGTAACCCGGAACAGTTTTTTCCTATCTAATTTTTTCGTATCCCGGAAATTTCGTAACGCGGTCATTTCGTATCCCGGGGTACCACTGTATTGGGAAATCATCAGTGTCTGGTTTTCAGTCTGTGTTATTTGGGTAATTTGTTGCAGTTTGTCACATAGGAATTTAGGAACAGGACTTAGGAACAGGACTGTCAGACCATCAGTGCATTCAGCACAGTGTTGCCAACACTGACTTGCAATGACTTTCAGGCTTTCAAACAGGATTCTTGCTCAGTTCTTCCTTGTGGTCTCTGTGAATCATACCAGTGGGTTATGTGCACCTGCTCAGTGCATCATTTGGAAGCCTCTATAACTATTACATAAACATCTGGGCTTTAGCCCTGCCCACTCTCTGAATGACCTACTAGCTTGCTTCCCACCTAAGACCCCAGTTCTATTTTGTCTTCTGCAGCAACAGCATCTCAGGAACAGGTTGGAGCTTACTTATCTTGTCAGGCTGATTTCTATGTTTGACTTGGTCTGTCTAGCATTTTGGTGGTTATTTCTTCATTCATCCATTATCATGGTTCCTCGAGTACTTTTTAAAGTGTTCCTAGTATTCCAGTGAAATACTGTGCGTTTAGTGCTTGGCATTGGCTGGTTGTAATACAAAAGGCAAGGTCAACACCTCTACTATATGAGCAAAGCCTATACGAGGCTTTTCGGATGGTGAGAAAAATGTCAGCTTCTCATTTCCCAGCCCAGCTTGATCCTCTTTGGTTCCATCTCATCATCTCATTAGACCAATTGGCCCTCGAGTGATTGAAGAAGTAGCAGGAAGAAACCAGGCCAGCATCACCAATGACCCCACCAGAAAGTGAGCTCGTGGGTCACCTGGAGAAATGCTTATCTCACAGCTCTAGAGGGTTCCAAATGATGCACTGCCCAGGTGTAGATAACCCATTTGTGTGATTTCGCAGGGGAAAAAACCCTACAGTTAAAGGTAAGCAACCTGTCCTTATACTCACAGATGCTTGGGACTGAATCTGGGGCCACCTCCAAGCAAAGCATGTATAACTGGACTATAACTGTATAACTGGACTATAGTGGGATATTGTACTCTGTTATCATCATGACTCTAAATAATTTCACAACAATTCCAGTTCTGAAATGTTCTGATCATATAGTTCTTTCCATATTTATGGATTATGGTCCTCATTTGTGTTCAGTATTAAACTGACTGCTTGTTATCCCTTTGCAGAAACCAGTAGGATTGGAACAAGCACAATTGTCTCTTTCACCTTGCAAGGCAGAGGAGAAGAATGGCAAGTTAAAAATAAAGGTAAAGTTATTCGGTATATCAGGACCCTACAATGATTAGATAAATGCTTACAGGAATGCTCTTGGATTAGAATTTGCTTATGGTCCACGCAGCTTTGTAATCTATCTGAACACTGGGTATACAGTGGACCCTTGTTATATGCTGGGGTTTGGTTCCAAGATCCTCCGTGGATAACAAAATCTATGTATGCTCAAATCCCATTAAATATAATGACATAGCAAAATGGTGTCCCTTATTAAAAAAATGGAAAATCAAGGTTTGATATTTGAAATTTATACTTTTTTTAACATTTTCAAACCATGTATGCTTGAATCTCTGTATAAAAAATCCGTGTATAAGAAGGGCCAACTGTAGTGTTTTATCATGCCAAGAGAAGGTCTTGAGAGAAATCTTGTGCCTTTCCAGAACTGCATAGGAGGTCCCCCAAAATGTGAAATTATGCTTACCTGGTTCCTTCCTGTTTTTACTGAAGTGCTTTTCTGTGTAAAAATTTCCCAAAGAGGGTTACATTTAAGGGCCTTCCTCTTTAGAATTTGTTTCCCTGGAGGTGGAAGTAAGGCCTAAGGAAGCTACGAGGGAAATAGGGCTTCTCAGAAATTGTCTAGTTGCCTACCCTGGCTTACATTCTGAAAATTTGATTACATCAAGGCTTATAAGAGTTGGCTAAAAGTGCGTGTCAGTACAGTTGGCCCTTCTTATACATGGATTTTTTTATACACAAATTCAAGCATCCAAGGTTTGAAAATGTTAAAAAGAAGTATAAATTTCAAATATCAAACCTTGATTTTTCAATTTTTATAAGAGACACCATTTTGCTATGTCATTATATTTAATGGGGCTTGAGCATCCATGGATTTTGTTGTCCACGAGGGATCTTGGAATCAAACCCCAGCGTATAACAAGGGTCCACTGTACTTAGTCTAATACTTTTTCACTGTTGGAAAGAGGCTCATTTGTAGACAGTATGGTTTGCATGCAGAAGTGTTTACGTTCAGCCCTTGGTCTTGTGAGATAAGGTAGAAAGTATCTTCTGACAGACACCTTGAAGGGTTGCTACAGATAATACCAGATAACAGTGGACTAAGTGGACGAATGGCACGATAAGGTTTAAGGCATCTATCAGTATTCCTAACTAGTATTTCAGATCTGTAATTCTGATTTGTATTTTTTAATGAGAAGAAATGCTTTAGAAAGAGTTACACTTTCAACACTGAGAGTTCTCATTATAGTTCCTGTTTTTGTTTCTCCATTTCTAGGGTTCACCACCTTCAATGCAAGATAGCAAACAGGATCCAACCACAAAGATGGTGCTGTCCAATATCTGCAGACTGTATTTTGGTGCTGTTCAGAAGGCAATTGCTGTTTTCCATCAAAGCCTTAGCAGAGATCAGACCCCTGAAGTCTTCATAGCCAAGAGCAAACTGATCATTATGGTGGGCCAAAAGTTGGTGGATGCCTTATGTCAAGAAGCCCTTGAAAAGACCAATCGCAATGAGATCCTGTGTGGTAGCAGCCAGTTTTGTGGCTTGCTGAAGAACTTGGCAGTTGCTACAAAAAATGCTGCAATGCAATACCCAAGCCCTGAAGCTATGAGAGAACTTCAGGATCAAGCTGATGGGCTGTCAAAGTACGCACAGCAATTCCGAGCAATGATGGACTGAAGTATTTACTTTGTCAGTTTCCCTGAGGATAGGATGCACATATCTTGGGAGATTATGAAGCCCTTCCTCGACATACAAATAGGACACAGTACCTTGCAATCTAATCCCATCTCCTAAATCTTGGGGTCTTGTACTGTAGAAATAATGTAGTGTGACACCACAGAGATTATCGCATTCCCTTTTCTCTGATCTGGGCGCGTGCTATCACACAGCTCCATGCCCAGTTACCATCCTGTCCCTGATCAGAATGTCTCCTGTTGATGAAAAAGAAGCGTTCTTAGCCAGGGAAGAGACCAGAGTGGGATGGTAATGATCTGGGCACAGAACTGTGCGATAAGACACAGTTCAAGACTGGTCTCAGCCCATGCCTAGGATGGGGAAAAGCTGGTAGTGCGATAATCTTCTACTTTAAGTGCTGTAGCTCCATCCTTTTGAATCCTGGGGTTTGTAGTTTTACATCTTTAGTTTTCTCTGTCAAAGTCTGCTGATGCTTCACCAAACTTTAAATCCCAGGATTCTGTAGCCATGGCAGTTGAAGTGCTGTCAAACTGCATTATTTCTACAGTGTAGATGGACCATAAGGGTCCTTTCACAATGCAGTGATTCCCTTAGTCTGAAAGGTCCCCCAGTATGCACTGGCTCCACTAACTTGCTGTGTTGAGCAGCAGATCTGAAAGGAGGCTCTAACTGTGATCACTTAGATGTGAGTAGAAGTCGCATGTGAGTAGATTGGAAGTGGTGCTTTAGTAAGGTCCACAATGGTGTGATGAGTTCTGTTCACAATCAGGCGGAAGTGACAAGTGTCCTTTGGACCTTGCCACTCAAAATGGCAAGGTCTAAACTGGGGGGGGGGGGGAGGCAGAGGTGGTAGGGAATTGTGCGAGAGCGTGTGACTCAATGTATTTTACATATGTTAATTGATTCTGTTTGTTCAGATACAGTGCCTAAACAGTGCTAAAATGATCACAGGATCTGAGTTTAATTTGTAGAAGTGATGGACTCTGTTTATTAGTGCTTTCACCTACACAACGAGGATAATTCTACAGTGGTTCCCTACCTTACAAGGATGTTGTAAGAATAAATATACGCACATTTGGTAAAATGTTTTGAGGTTTTTGGGTTAATCAAAAGAAAGTGAGCAGGTTCAATACCAGACCTGACCAAACTCCTAAGTCTATCTTGGTGTAGCCTGACCATTGGTGGACACTCTGGAATGGGGCAAAGGTAATCTTTAACCAGGGTTGACAGTAGTCCAGTGTATCCCTCTACATTGCTTTTGGATTCAATGACAATTTATGGTGGAGAAACAAAGCAGAAGCACACAGTTCTACAATTTCTTCTCTATCCCTAAACCTGGATTAATTGCTATGTCTACATTAAGGATGCAGTGGCTTAGTGGTTAAGACACCATTTCTGACAATCGGAAGGTAGGAAGGTTCTACCAACCTAGCAGTGTGAAGGCATGCAAATGCAATAGATAAATAGGTACCACTTTGATGGGAATGTAACAGTGTTCCATGCAGTCATGCTGGCCACATGACCTTGGAGTCATCTTCAGACAACGCTGGCTCTTTGGGTTAGTAACGGAGATGAGCACCACCCCTTAGAGTTAGTTACTACTAGACATTAATGTCAAGGGGAAACCTTTACCTTTTTTTACCTACATTAGTCACGTCAGAGAGGAAACTTTGCAGCAGCCATCAATTTTGCAGCCTTCTGAATTCTTCAGATGATGCCACAGCAAAATCCAGTGCAACCATCATGTTGCATATAGGACATATCTGCATGGGTTATGTGTGCTGCCTTCTTTAGGGTAGCGAGGGCTGCTTCCATTGCAATAAATTTCTACAGTATAGCTTGTTTCTCAGCAAGTAAGTCAAATCAGCAGGTGTAAATGAATGTATTATTTTAGTCTTACTTAATTTAAGCTGTGTTTATGCTTGTCATAGGAATTAATATATCTTCCCCTCAAAATATCCATAGTTTGGAATATCTACAACTGCACTTCTTGTGATAGCTCTTGTCCACTGCCAGTCCAAGCTAGGATCCTGAAACCTTCAAAAATCCAGAACAAATTATTTAGCTGCCTGAGGAAAACAACAAAATGGTTCCAGTATGCAAAAGCAACTGGACAGGCAGTTGAAATTCTCTTCAACACAGGTGACAGAACAGCATCCTCTACTATGCCTCAAGACAGCAGCCTAACAAGGTATGTAGGGTAGTCTATGTTAAACATACCTTTTTCCTTCAATACCTTGGTGCCACCTTTCACCATCTATCACTTGAGGCAGTTACTTCTGTCTACTGATAGGTCAAACTGATTTTTTGCTGTCCTCTTTTGACCTGTTACTTGCAAGCACACAGTTAACTACAGCCTCTGTACTCATATTCCATGTAACCCTTAGGTCCTGACACTCGATTACTATACTTATGAATTACAACCACTACTGTCCTCCTATTGTTCCTACTCATCTTGAAATCATATATGCTTTGGACATCATTATAAAGGATTCAGAATCAGTTTATACACATAGCATAATCAAGTGGAGGATTGCATCTTGAATGTTTCTACCATGGACGGATTCCTTGTATATGGGAAAACAACATGCAAGGGGAAAGGGTAAAACAAAATGCATATTTTCAATCTGCTTTCTTTCTTTACGCTAAACTATGGCAGTCAATATCTTGCTCGCCTGCACTTACACTCCTGAAGATGAAAATAGTTAACATAGCTTCAAGTAATTTGTGACACATTTGCAACCTGATCTGAATTCAATTAGATGTTAGTAAATTTTAATACAAAAAAAATCAAGATATTTTTAAGTCCTAGGAGAAAAATACGGGTGGGAAGGATAAATGAAATTTAGGAGAAACAGAAGAAGAAGAAGAAGAAGAAGAAGAAGAAGAAGAAGAAGAAGAAGAAGAAGAGGGATATATCCGTTTTCAGCACCTTTACATACCTAAAGCAATAAATTTAGGATCAATATATGTATTATGTGTAACTTGAATTGCTCACAAAAGTATCATGGTGTATTACATTTAAAGTGTACTTTGTTCAGACCATCATTATAAATTTCCTAATTGAAAGTATTTTAATTTTCTTTTAACAAATGGAGTGACCAGATGCTAACTCTAAGAAACCATCAATTGGTTCTTACCAGTTTGAGAAGCAGATGACAAAGGGTTGTTTATTTATTTAATTTATATAAAGTTGAAAACATAAGATATAATCAATATTGAACTGAAACGAAGGAAGTTATCATGTATTCTAAATTAAGTCTATTCCGGTGTCATACAGAAACAGAAAGCACTAGTTTTCAGAAAAAGGGATGCAGGGGAGGAAGAATCCCAAGATTCACTGAATATCAGTTTGGTTATAGGAAGTTTGTTTAATCAGTCTCATTATCTGAGCTATTACTATCAGCACTTGTAGTTTCTGCTTCTTCATTCTTATAATCTTTATGACGTTCTAAAAATTCATGGCTTGCCTGAGAGAAAAGCTCCTCTACTTTTTTCAGAGGCCATGTTGTGCAAAAGCCATGCCGCCATGTTGCATGGGAGATAGTTTATCACACACAAGGGCTCCTGTCATGCTTCTGTCGCCCAAACGTCACCAAACTGCGACGGGAGCCTCCTGGTGGGATTGCTCCTGGTGCTGTTCAAGGGGAACACTTCTGTTTTCGTCGTGGAACCGTTCTTGTAATTTTTAGAAAAAGGGCCCTTTTTTAATAACGGATCAAATTGTTATTAAAAAAGGGCCCTTTTTCTAATAATTACGAGAATGCTTCCACAACGAAAACGGAAGTGTTCCCCTTTAATAGCACCAGGAGCAATCCCACCAGGAGGCTCCCGTCGCAGTTTGGTGACGTTTGGGCGACAGGAGCATGACAGGAGCCCTTGTGTGTGATGTTTTCAGACTGAGATGTGATGTAGAGCATTGCAGCCACTGTCTTTATACAGATGTAAACTACCAAACACTATTATGCATTAAGGATCTTAAAACACCTATAATTTCCTCACAAAACTACAGTTCCCAAAATTCAATAGCATTGAGCTGTAGCAGCTAAAGTGGTGTCAATTTGGATTATTTCTTCTGTGCAGATGCAACCTTTAATTGCTTTGGCTCAATACTATGGAATCCTGGGAAATGTAGTTTGTTGTGGGATCAAAATTCCAATGAAAGCAGAGGCACCACCAGCATGTATCGCATCCCAATCTGTCATATACTTCCATGATAGGCTGCATCTGCACTACAGATATAATCCAGGCTGACACCACTTTAACTGCCTTGACTCAGTGCTATGGAATTCTGGGAGTTGCAGTTTTGCGAGCCATCCAGCCTTTTCGGTCAGAGAGTTCTGGTGCCACCACAAACCATGGTTCCCAGGATTCCATAGCACTGAGCCATGGCAGTTAAAGGCTGCATCCACACTGCACAAACAATCCAGGTTGGCACCACTTCAACTGCCACAGCTTAATGTTATGGAATTCTGGGAGGTGCAGTTTTGTGAGCCATCTAGCTTTTTCTGTCAGACAGTTATTATGATGCCATCACAAACTACATTTCCCAGGACTCCATAGCAACGAGCCATGGCAGTTAAAGGCGATATCTGCACTGCAGGTATAATCCAGGTTGGCACCATTTTATGCTACAATATTCTGGGTGGTGTAGTTTTGTGAGCTCTCAAAACTACAGTTCCTAGAATTCCATAGCACTGACCCAAGGCAGTTAAAGTCTGTCAACGTGGATTATTTCTGCAGCGCGGATGCAGCCTACATAAGTACGTACGTCCACTTGTTCTTCCATATTCGCTAGGATTAGAGGCACAAGACCCCCGTGAATATGGAAAAACCTGCAAATAACAAAAACACCGCTCTGTGCTGTGACTCCGCTCTGGGCCCCACAACAAACTCCAAATCCCAGAATTCCATAGCCTTGTGCCAGGATACTTAAAGCCGTCCCAAACCAGGTTATTTCTCCAATGTGGATGCAGCCTTATAGTGTTGCTATTCCACTACTGCTCTGGCTGCCTCCTGTTGCATTCTGGGGCCTGTAGTTCAGTGAGGCCCTAAAGAGCTCTCTGGTTAAGAATTGTAAACGCCTAAATCCCTGGGATTTGTAGTCCTGTGAGGCACCGGAGGTCTCTTTGCCAGAGCAGGCTAAAGGCCTTGTGAAACTACAAATCCCAGAATGCAGCAGGAGGCAGCCAGCGCCGTAGTTAAAAGTGGAACTGCAGCCCTATCTGAGTGTAGCGTGTGGTGGTAATCTCCCTTGTTGCTAGGGCCCCTTAGCAACGCGGTCAGGCGCGTCATCAGTTCTACGCCGGAAGACGCGTCATCTTCCGGGACCGGAAGTTCCTTTGTTGTTGAGTGCGGAAACCCGGAAGTGAAGAAAACAAGCGTCTAAAGAGAAGGGAGCGCGATGGGATGCGATGGCGGGACGATCCCGAAGAGGCACGAATTGGTGAAGGGTCCGCGGAAGGTGGAAAAGGTGAAGGGAGAGGCCTCTAGGAAGAGAGGCTGCCTGGGATTGTGGCCTTTTTGGTTCCGGTGTTACCGTAGTTGAAAGGAAGGTTCCGGGTGTATCTAAGTAATGCCATTTTGAAGTGCCCTGGCCTCATCCTGTGGGCTGCTGGGATTTGTAGTTTCACAAGGTCTTTAGCCTCCTCTGGCAAAGAGACCTCTGGTGCCTCACAGGACTACAAATCCCAGGGAGTCTGTGCACTGCAGATGCACCTTCTGGCTTTCAGTGCCATGGCTGTGGGATCCGGGGATGTGTAGCTTTTGTGATATAGTGAAGTCTTCTCTTCTTCAAGAGGGTGGCAACTAAAATGGCGAAGGGTCTGGAAACCATGCCATAGGAGGAAAATCCAAGTAGACCACAAGTTGAACATGAGTCAACAGTGCGATGCGGCAGCTAACAAGGCCAATGTGATTTTAGGCTGCATCAAAAGAAGTATAGTGTCTAGATCAAGAGAAGTAATAGTGCCACTGTATTTTGCTTTGCTCAGGCCCCATCTGGAATATTGTGTCCAGTTCTGGGCGCCACAATTAAAAAAAGACATTGAGAAACTGGAGCGTGTCCAAAGGAGGGCAACTAAAATGGTGAAGGGTCTGGAAACCATGAAACCCTATGAGGAACGCCTTAGGGAGCTGGGGATGTTTAGCCTGGAGAAGAGAAGTTAAGAGGTGATATGATAGCCCTGTTTAAATATTTGAAGGGATGTCATATTGAGGAGGGAGCAAGCTTGTTTTCTGCTGCTCCAGAGAACAGGACCCGGAACAATGGATGCAAGCTACAGGAAAAGAGATTCCACCTGAACATTAGGAGGAACTTCCTGACAGTAAGGGCTGTTCGACAGTGGAATGCACTCCCTCGGAGGGTGATAGAGTCTCCTTCCTTGGAGGTCTTTAAACAGAGGCTGGATGGCCATCTGTCAGGGATGCTTTGATTTGGATTTCCTGCATGGCAGAATGGGGTTGGACTGGATGGTCCTTGTGGTCTCTTCCAACTCTATGATTCTATGATTCTGAGAGAGCTCTGGTGCCTCGCAGAACTACAAGTCCCAGGATTCTGTAGAATGGAGCCATGGACAGTGTAGATTCACCTTCTGGCTCAAACTGCCAGGGCTGTGGGATTCTGGGATGTGTAGTTTTGTGGGATACTGAGTCTTCTCTGTCAAGATTGCTCTAGTGCCTTGCAGAACTACAAGTCCCAAGATTCTGTGGGATGGACACCACGGTAGTTAAAGTGGTGCCAAACGGCATCAATTCTTCATTGTAGATGCAGCTTCGGGAGCTCTACATTCTGAGGAAGCAACCCCTGATTAAATGAAGAAATTCTAGCACCCACATTTTCTAGCTATCGTTGGTTCTTTCGGTTTGTGGAATTGCACGTAAGCCGATTGCCTTGCATGTATATAGGACAAAAAGAAAAGAAATTCAAACTTGCCTGGCAGCGGTTGCTCTGCCATCTTATTTCAGACTAGCGTTTATTACCTGCTTGCAGAAACAGACCAAAGATGATGTGAGCGCAAGCGTGTCGTGTGAAAGAGATTCACGTTGGAGAGTTGAAAATGCAGATACCTCTTGAACAAGTCAAAGTTTCAGTTTGTAGAAGTAGCCTTGCTACTACAAAAAAAATAAAATAAGGGCCATACCTAGATCGTCTTACGTTAAGTTGTATGCACATATTTTCTGCATATACTGTATATATAATACTCCAATATTACTCCAAAACCCAAAACTTTTTAAATGGATGGCTGAGATATTCACACCTTTGCTTTCTGATGGTTAACTGTGTACAATCTTTGTTTCATAGACAAAAGTATTAACAACATTGTATGCAATTACTTTCAAGCTTTGTGTGTAAGGTATATATGAAACATAAATCAGTTTTGTGTTTAGACTTCAGCACCATCTCCAAGGTAACTCATTATATATGTACGCTCGTCCCTCCACATTTGCGGCTTTGACTTTTGTGGATTTGATTATTCACAGATTTTATTAATACTGTATGTTCTCTATAGAAATATCTAGGTCCTCCAGTACAACTCTATGGTTAGGGATGCCATAACCCTGCTGTGCCCATGCTTGTAACGGTTTTTGCAGTTTGGCACGATCACGGTCCGGTTCACTCTAAATCCTGGGTTTGTGCCCGGCCGGCAGCCATCTCGCCTAAAGGGAACACTCGTCCCCTTGAGGCTGGCAGGCCAATGGCACAGCAGCTGGAGCGGAGCTGTTTCCAGCCCCACTCTGCCATTGGCGAGCCTCAAGGAGGAGGTAGACCCTTGGAGGAGGAGGAGGAGTGAGACTGGGCCAGCCAGGGGGAGGGAAAAGCGCCCTTTCTTAGTGCATGGCAAGGAGAAGGAGGAGGGGGAAACAGGAGGAGGAGGAGGTGGGTGCCCATTTTCAAAGGTTTTTCCCCCCCAAAGAGCACTTTCTGTGTACAGTAGAGTCTCGGTGAAGAAGCATGGGATGTCGGATTGGGGACAAAAGTCCCTCGCCTTGCCTCCCCCTTCCCTCCCTAGTTCCCTACTTACCTTCCCTGCTTCGGTCAGGCTTCTCCCTTTGTCCTGAGGAAAATGAAGCCTCTGAGGAGAGGCTGGGGGCTGTCTTCCACAGCCACCAAGTCCTCGCTCCTTTCCCTTCTCTTCAAAGGGCTCCAAAAAGAGCCCTTTGCAGGAAAGGGGAGGTCTGGGAAGAGCAGGACCGGGCTAGTGCCCAGGTCTCTCCTCTCCTTTCCTGCCTTCCTTTGGGGGAAAGGGGAGGTCTGGGAAGAGGAGACGCAATGAGGACACAACACAAGTCCCCTCAGGAGCCTTGCGTCTCAGTCTAGGGCTTGTCCTCCGCTGCCCAGGCTTCTCCTTTCTGGGGATTTCCTCTCCCCCGAAGGGGTCGGGGGGGGGGAGAGGAAAGTGAAACTGGGAGGGAGAGGCTTGGATCTGCTTAAAAAAAAAAGTGTCCTACATTTGAAAATGTTGTCCTACATTTGTCCTGGTTCGGAGGTCCTGATTTATGGCAACCCTATCTATGGTCAACTTTAACCAAAAGTCGCACTGAAGAGATTCCTAGAGAGAACACTCCACTTGGCATTTGTAGCTCCTCCAGTGCAATTCTATGGTCAATGTCTGGCAGATATTGACCCAGAGTTGCACTGGAAGACCTAGAAATTCCCAGAGAGGTGTTCTCTCAGGTGAACACATAGGGTTTTTGTTATTTGGGCTTTTTTCCACATTCACGGGGATCCTATGCCCCTAAACCCAGCGAATGTGGAGGGATGTGTGTATATACAAATACAGGCATTCCAAAATCTAAACAAAATCCAAAAGACGTCTGGTCCGAAGCATTTCAGATAATGGATACTCAACATGTATGACGATTCTTCCTATATGAAGCACTAATCCAATACTTAGCCACTGTCCATTGTTGTTCTATGTGTTAATCTTATTTTATATACTATATTATGTGAGTGACAGGTGTTAAATAAAGGTTGAATTGTAATGTAATATGATCTTTTAGCTTTTCATATTAAGATTAAATATTTATTAAAAGATTATAATATTATATATTCCGCAGGTTGACAAAAATGCAGAGTTAGTGGCACAGTGGTATTACTGTACTCTGAGTCAAGAAAAATTAAGCAGACCTATAGTAGCTTGTGAACTTGGCAGGTAAGATTACAATTCTTATTTCCTTTTTCAATGAAATAGTCCTCATTTCTGAATAAATTCCTGTCATAAATTAACCAATTTTTCAAAATATGCTTTCTGTTGTAGGCTATATAATAAAGATGCAGTCATTGAATTCCTGCTGGATAAATCTTCTGATAAAGTATTAATGGAGGCTGCATCCCATATCAAGAGTATTAAGGTAGACTGAATGTTTATGATGTATCTTCACCTTTTAGATACCCAAATCCTCTCTCTTTTGGTTAAAAATTTAGTAGAAGTTCATCATGTTCCTTAACATAAATCCTACTGATTTTCAGTGATTATCTGGAGTACCCAATTTGTGTAAAATACTCTGCATCCACACTGAATTTATAATCTAGGTTGACACCAGGTTAACTGCCATGGCTTGATGCTATGGAAATCTGGGTACTGCAGTTTTGTGAGACCTTTTTTTCAGAGAGATCTGGTGCCACAACAAGCTACAATTCCCAGGATTCCATAGCATTGAGCCATGACAGTTGAAGTGGTGTCAGCCTGGATTGTTTCTGCACTGCAGATGTAGCTCTCTTTACCTTTAGCTTGTCATCATTTCAACACATCTTGTTTTCCACTTTCATCTTTATCAGCTTTGTCATGGGCTGAAATGTATATGGATATAGAGTACCATTTTTGTCACCATGATGCTTATCACGGCAACACCAAATTTTTAAATAGTAATAACAGGATTGTGACAGTTAAAAGTTGGAATATTATACACATGTAGTTATTATTTATTTTTATTTATGGTATTTATATTTTATTTATTTATGGCATTTATACCCTGCCCTTCAGCCCTAAAGGCTATCAGAGCGGCTTACAATTATTATTTTAATTAGACGGTTCCCTGCCCTCAGGCTAACAATCTAAAAGACACGACACAAAAGGAGAAGGGAATGGTGGTGGGAAAGGGGATGAAGTCCAGTGGTTCTTCTCTCCCTCTGATACCTGGACCAAGGCAGATGGACTAGAGGGAGGGCTCTTCTTCTTGGCTAGCCCTGGTATAGCTGGGCCTGCCTGTTCACTCCCTTGCAGGCCAAAGGATGACAGTTATCATGGAGGGAGGTCTCTCTATCTTCAGGCTAGTTATGTCTTGTCTCTACCAAATGAACCAGTACTTTTTGACATCAGTTATGTCTGTTACAGTTGAACATAACTTCTGATGCCTTTATTCCCATAGAATAGCAAAAGGAAGAACTGGATTATTACAGTACATTGCTTCATCTTGCCTGAGTTTCAGCTAATTTTTGTTCTGTTTCCTTTCAGAATGTCATAGAACTGAACCTCACTGAAAATCCAGCTTGGACTGGTGACAAAGGCAATACGAAAGGGGATAAATATGATGACATCCAGAGTGCACGTTTTATTTGTCCTGTAGTTGGATTAGAAATGAATGGAAGGCATCGGTTAGTATTTACTGCAGTTGGCCCTCCATATCCACACATTCTGTATCCATGGATTCAAGTATCTAAGGCCTGATTTTGCCATTTTTTATAAGGGGCACAATTTTACTAGGCCATTGTATATAATATGATATGAGTGTCCATGGATTTTGGTATTAGGAGGCGGGGGACAGTCCTGGAACCAAACCCCAGTGACTATCAAGGACCCACTCTATTTATTGAAAAGTGAGACTGTTTTGTCATTTTAACTGTCGTGTGCCTTCTGACTTATGATGACCCTAAGGCGACTCTATTGTGGTTTTTTTTTGGGGGGGGGGGAAGATTAGTTAGGGTTTTTTTTTTGTTGTTGTTTTTTTGAGAATGAGAAAGTGTGACTTCTCCAAGGTCATCTAGTGGGTTTCCATGGCTGAGCAGGGATTTGAACCCTGGGCTCCAACCATAGTCAAACTACTACATCACACTGGCTCTGATCATCATAACTAGTTCTTGCAAATATAGTTCATCAACTATTCTTTTCTGCTGTAGATCATCTGTATTTACGACTTAGAATCTGGAACTGTGATCAAGGGTAGAGGGAAGAAAGTAGTGTGATATAAATTTTGTACCTCAGTGTTGTATTTTACAATAAATTATTGGGCTTTCATTATTGTTCTCTTATAAAATTTTAAGTGTACTTATAAATATGAATATTTAAATATACTTATATTTAAAATACTGAATTTATACCCTCTCATTCCTATCTTAAAGAATTTAGGGCCAGTAACAGAAAATTGAGAAGCAGAATGGTTGTTTGGACATCTGAGAACTGGGTTGAAATTTGCATGCTCTCAGGTTTTTCAGACCAATGTTGACTTCATAAATAGCAGTCTTTTATTGTGTCAGAATATATTGTAGGCAGCCTCAAGATACTGTATATACTCGACTATAAGTTGACCTCACATATAAATTGAGGGCAGGTTTTGGGGCCAAAATTATGGATTTTGATATGACCCATGGATAAAGGGTAAAACTTAGAGCAATGTAACAAAGGATCTAAAGGATGAAGCAAAAGAAAACAATACCAAAGAACTTAACAAAATTCCAGCAGGCATAACTGTTTGTGCTCATCCTAAAAGCTGGATGGATGAGAGAATAGAGCGGGGTCAGTGTTTCCAGGGCAGATTATGCTCTTTCCCTTCACCAGGGGATGGTACCTTTTTTAAAAATTAGAGTTAAAATACAGTACTAACACAGACCTGTTGACTCTGGTTTTGGGGGTTATTTTTTTTTACTAAAATTTCTAGACTTATACATGAGTATATACAGTAAATAAGCAGAATATAATTTTTTTGTGATTTTTTTTTGTCAAGTCTGCTTTGACTTATGAATGAGAGACCTCCAAGAGCCCTGGCCTTCCACAAACTTGCTCAGGGCCTTCAATTCAGCACCATGACTTCCTCCTACTGTCTTTCACATAACTTAGTATTAGTTTTCTTTCCAATTAATAATGTTAGTCTCTTTTCCAATGAGTAATGTCATTCCAAGATGCACCAAAAACAACAAAAAGTCTTCTGGCAACTTAAAGACTAATTTTATTGTGGCATTAGATTCCATGGACTACAGCACACTTCATTGGATATGCTGCTAATGGACTGATGACCTGATTAAAGAAAGTTCTAATTTTATGCTCTATAAAATCTGTTAATCTTAAAGTTAGTACTGCCTTTGTTCTTTTTAGAAACTACATTAACAACTATATAGATAAAAGAAAACAGAAAAATGTCAACAGGATTCACACTTAGCAAATTGAAGAATCTACAGTTATATTCTGGTTTGAACCTATTTCCAACCCTCATCTCAAAGCTAGGCCATATTTATTTATTGAGAGCTAGTGTGGTGTAGTGGAGACCAGGTTTTGAATTCTCACTCCACCATGGAAACCCACTGGGTGACCTTAGGCAAGTCACATTCTTTCAGCTTCAGAGGAAGGCAAAAGGAAGCCCCCTCTAAACAAATCTTTCCAAGAAATCCCCATGATAGGTAGTTTTTGACTATGTGTTGAAAATGACTTGAAGACACACAAAAACAGTTTATATCCCACCTTTCACTCAAAAATGGGACTCAAGGTGACTTGCTGGAAGACTAAAGAACAAATCAATTAACACCCAAAATAAGTTTACATATTTTTTTAAAAACTAAAAATACAATTTAAAATACATTAGTTTAAAAAAAAACCCTAAGTATAGCATCAACATGATGGTAAAAGTGGAAGGCTTTCATGGCCGGCATTCGTGTTTTTTTGTGGGTTTTTCAGGCTATGTGGCCATGTTCTAGAAGAGTTTATTCCTGGAAATAAACTCTTATAGAACATGGCCACATAGCCCAAAAAAACCACAAAAAACTATGATGGTAAAACATTTTGATCAGCAGCCTCTCTGTTGCCAAAAGAATGCCTGGTTTTTGCTTCCTGATAGGGGGCCAAATAGTGTGATTGTCAAATCCTACTCTGGAAGCTAATGCTATTCAGTGTTTGATGTGCAGAAATAATGATTTTGAGGAAGCAAAAATCACTCAATTATAATATTCATTATAGTTCAGGAACATTTGGAAGCTGATAATATGTTTAAGTCATTACAGTTACAGTCAGTGTGGAATACAGGGAACCTATGAAACCTACATGTCTCCGAAATAAATATGTGTTATGACTACAGGTTGAGTCCCTTGTCCAGAATTTCAAAATCCTCCAAAATTATCTACATGGGTGGCTGAGACAGTGAAACTTTTGCTTTCTGTTGGTTCAGTATATGCAAATTTTGTTTCATGCACAAAATTATTACAAATATTGTGTATACAGTTACCTTCAGGCTATGTGTACAAGGTATATACAAAACATTAACGAATTTCATGTTTAGATTTGGGTCTTGTCTGTATGATAATGTATATGTAAATATTCCAATATTTTAAAAAATCTAGAATCCCAAACACTTCGGGTCCCAAGCACTTCTGATAAGGGAAACACAACCTGTATTTGATTTTTATGGTTTCCCCATTGGCATAGGCCTTGTCATGTTTATCCTGTATTAACCACATGGGGGCGCTTTGAAATACAGGTACACAGAAATTTTACCATGTTAGGAACAGTTTTGTTAGCAAATAAAGTATCCTTTTTAAAGAATTCATTGGTTCGGATTTGCTAGAAACTCTGGCCTTGATCCAGCTAAACGTAGCTGTGATGTATGTACAGGTAGTCTTGTCTTTGTTGGAAATCTTTCCCATGGAACATGATGAGATTTAGTCCCAGGAAAGAATACCCTTGAGTTCAGCCTGAGTCCCACTGAAAGTAATAATGGTATTGTTTGTGCTTTTAATTTATTTTTATTTTTCAATGTTACTTATTTGAAATTTTATTATTGCTGGATGTTGTTTTCAGTAGAGAAGTAGGGTCAAAGTATCATAAGCAAATGATTTAATGGAAAGGCTTGTCAGAACATGTAGTGTGAAGCCCACTCATTAAATATGCTATTCTACTTATTTTACTCAGAAATATGCCCATTGGCCTTAACCTATTAACTATCTTTATTTTCTTCTGCAAGGTTTTGCTTCTTGCGCAGCTGTGGTTGTGTCTTCTCTGAACGTGCTCTCAAAGAAATTAAAACAGAAGCCTGTCATAAGGTAAATTTTTATTCCTTTCCCCTCTTCTACAGTAAGTTTGTTCTACATTCCATTGTTACAAATGTTTAAGTTGTATTGATTTTAACCAAGTATTAAGATTTTCATAGCTAAGAGCTAGAATGCATGGCTTATCAGAAAAATCATCCTTGTTGCCATTGATTTCATTTTGCATGGATGGATCTGTGTTTTAAAACAAAGGGCATATGTTGTTCATTCCATGGAGACTTGTCTTTTGTCGTAATAGTTTCATGCAGGTAATTTGTATAGTCTTTCACTTTGTGCTAAATGAACATTTCATTGTCTGTTTCTCCAGAACCATGAGTCTGTCTGTCCCCTTGATCTTTGAATTTCAATATATAGTTGCTTATTTTAGGAACACTATTTGTGAACTTGCATCCTTCTTCTTCATTCTAAAGATCCCAGATTTCCCCTGAAGAAAGAGTTTTTTAAATTTCTTTCCTAGAGTTTTAGTTGTTTCATGTCCCACCTATGCCACTGTTGCTGTTTGGATCCCACAACTTTTTGCACCTCATTGCCCATCTCCTGCATACATTCACATATGTCTGATTTCATATGCCTGCCTTTTTTTCCTCTAGTCTCAGGTACAGTACTGTATATACTCATGTATAAGTCTAGAAATTTTAGTCAAAAAATTGACCCCAAAAAATCTAGGTCGACTTATCCATGGGTCAATGTAAATGCTATACTTTAACTCTTATTAAAAAGAGAACCATCCCTGGTGAAAGGCAAGAGTGCAATCTGTGCTGGAAGCACTGACCTCTCTCTGCTTTCTCTTCCTTTCATCTTTTAGTGTGAGCCAAAACCATTATGCCTGCCAGAATTTTGTAGGTTCTTTGGCATTGTTTTCCTTTACACCATCATTTAGATCCTCTGTTTCCTTCCCTTACGTTTTACCCTTGACCTATGCAAGGGTCATATCAAAATCCATAATTTTGGCCCCCAAACCTGCCCTTGACTTATACATGAGGTCGACTTACAGTTGAGTATATACGGTAAATTCATTTTCCCAGAGGAAGGATTTATGACTTCCCTCTTTCCTCTCAGTGATTCCAGTGAACACATTAACTGTAGATTGGCTGTAACCTTCACCCTTGACTATTCCTAGATAAATTACCAGCTGTTGTGCCACCAAGGAATATACCAAGCACTGAGGGGCTGTGCTCGGTGTATTGCATAGTTGTTGTTGTGTGCCCTTAGGACATCTATCATGGAGATTTCTTGGCAAATTTCTTCAGAGGGGATTTTCCATTGTTGTTATCTGGAGACTGAGAGAGTGTGACTTGGTGCAGTTCTCCAGGACTCAAACCACTCCCTCACACTTACTATTAAGACATGCAAAATTATCCAAACAAACTGTTGTCCCAAAACCACCAAATGAATCTGACCATCTGTACCCACAACTTGAGAAATCTGCCTTTCTATAGACAGTTCATATGTTTGTTAAGTGTGGCCTGTTACAGACTGCCAAAATAAAGCTGCTTCAGGACTCTTTGGAGGTATGCTATTTAAATGATGCATGCATCCTAAGAATCCGGAAGCTGCACCAAAACTGCACTCCAGTGCTTAGGAATGGAGTGTGGCTTTGGCGCGACCTCCGGACTCTTAGGACCCACGCATCATTTAAATAGCATACCTCCAAAGAGACCCAAAGCAGCATTATTTTGGCTGTCTGTAACAGGCCTGTCTGTTCTTGCAGTGATACCATACTGCAGTTTAACTTAAATACTATGATTTTATGCATAAACACTGCTATAGTAATGCTGGTGCTCACACAAGTTAAGCTGTTTCTTGTGGATTTGAGTGGATTAAAAATAGGCTGAAGGTCAAGAGATAAAATTCTGGAGTAGTATGCTGTCAGTGGTTGAATAAAAAGAAATGCACAATTATTGCTTCATAAATGTGTCTGCTGCTTTGAGTCTAGCTCTTCAGTTGTGGGTTTTTGAGTAAAGAATTCCTTGTCGACCTGAGGTGCTATTTTTATGTATCTGACAACGCTTCTTCTGAAACCTGGGGAACAGCTGTAAATTTTGGAGAAGATTCACTGACGAGCAGGGGAAACAGAGAGGGCGAAAACGGGCACGGGAGAAGGACAGCAACGACAGCGGAGCAAAGACAGTAATAAAGTAGATATGGACAGGAGATCACTGAAGCCCCCTCCAGTTGACAAATCTGCATGCATATTTCAGTTATAATCATTAAGAGATATTCCCAAATGCTTTCTTCCTCCACACCATTGGCAGACCACAAACTATATTATGTTGTTTTATGCTAGTGGAATCTAATAGCCACCCGAAGCCTTTCAAACAAAAGTCAGGATGTAAATCTTCAAAAGTAGTGTGGTCAGAAATTAAAGATGTGACACTACAGTTATAACTGCTGAGCAAGTGTTCCGAACAACTCACTTCTGTAAAAAGTCCACAACAATATGTCATCTATGTACTCTCACATATTCTAAAGGTAATAGAGGAAACAAAAAGCAACAGAATTCTAAAATAATAAAAAAATAAAATAGGATTTATTATATACCGCCCAATCACTGGGAATCCGAGTTTTTACAACAGAGGGGATAAAGACGGTCCCCTGCCCTCGGGCTTACAACTAAAAAGACACGAACAAAAGAAGGAATGGTGAGGGGGAAGGGGATCAGTCCAGCATTCTTCTCTCCCCTGAGGCCTGGACCAGGCAGATGGACCGGAGGAGGGGCTTGTCTCTTCCAGGCAAACAGTTGGAGCTAGCCTGCCTCTCTCTCCCTCAAATTGAGGATAAAGGGAGGGCTTGTAAAGTAAAGTAATAAAGAAGGTAAAGTAAAGAAGGCTTGGTACAAGCTACGGACTAGAGAGTGCCTCTTGTAGCCTTAACACCCTGCTTTCTATTTCATAGGACCTCCAACTGTCAACACAAGATAAAATATTCCGCAAACAATAACAACTACGTTCTTTTGAAGGTCAGAATACTCTTTGAGGCTTCAAGGGTAACATAGAGAATTCTGAAGCTACAAAACAATACCAGAGAATTCTGACAGGTGTGGGTGGGATATTAACATTTCACTACTGAAAACAGCTACAAGTCTATCTGTAAGCTCTTTATGTTTCTTTCTGCAAACTTTTTTCAGAGATGTGTACGACATATGGAGCAGGAGATACAGAGGTGAGAAGGAAACCTTTTGAAATTAATGGAAAACTACAGCAACGTTTTGTTTTCTAAAGTGGTTTATATCCCATACCCTATTTATCTCTGCCTTAAACCCACAATTTCCCCACTCTCCTTCCACACTGTCAGCTTCAACCTTCCTCTGTCAAAAACCTTAGAGCAGAATTGTACGTTTGACAGTCACACAGAAGACAAAAAGAAGGGCAATGGAGTTGGAAAGGACAAAAAAGAAAGAAAGGGAAAAAAATGAGAGATCTATATCTCTTAGCAATGATGTGTTTGTGTACCGGGGCACTGCAGACTCTCCATGAAGCTTTTGTTGATATGGTGACTTGAAAGCCCATATACACAAATTACCATCTCCCCTATACGACTTTTCTAGAGTAAGATTATTTCCTGCATCTTAGAGGTCTATTGGAGAGTAACCGCTAAAAAACCCAGAGTGAAACATGTACAGTATATGACAATTGCAAAGAGTTGGTCCAGCAAGACCTTGTTGGCAATCACACTGGTGTCAAAAGGTGTAATGTACTTTAGGACTTTTTTATGTTCTCAGATGTGAGCTGCATTTTAGTATTCTCATGCAGGAATGATGTGTCTAATGGCAGAAAGAGTAAATGCACTACAAATTTTGTCTACAAAACTTTACCCTGTCCTGAAATAATACAATCATTTTACATTCTCAGCAAGAGGAGGATGGCAGGTAACCTTTATCTAATAAATAAAGGATAACCAATGTGGTTTCCCTACCCCCTTCAAAATATTACACATTCTTTTGAGTATTGAGAGCCATATCTCTTCTCAGTTCTCACCCAGTAATATATATATATTTTAAAAATGGGAACATTAAAGGTGGTATGTCTCCATGTCACATCACTGTGCCTGAAATTTGTCACAGATCAACACTTTCTAGCTTTTGCAACAGAGGTTTGTGATCATGCATGGCATTTTACACACCCCTGCCCTATTCATAAATAACTAGAACATTTCATAAATAACTGGAATAAAAAAGAACTTATGTGGGGAGAAAAGTGAGGAACAGGTTTATATTCACTAGGAGCTGTTAAAATACACACTAACTGCTTTGTGGACACTCTGCCAAGGCTGCTAAAAGAACCAGGTAAAAGCTTATGGCTAAGTGCATTCACTATCTAGTTGGCTTCAAATGGATTCTGGTCTGATCTTCCATGGCGTATTAAACATAGGTTCGACATAGGAAGCCAATTTAAGATTTCTTAATCAATACTTCCTATCAGTTTAATTAATGATGAATCCAATTAAAGCTACATTGGTACATCATCTGTATATGAATGGAAACTTAGTTTCTTGAAGGAAAAAACAAACCTTTGTGTCATTCAACACTGCATCTTCAAGAGATATTCCTCTATGCATGAGAGAAGAATCAGAGATGGAAAGGGCCTCAAGGAAGAGGGAATTTTTTCCTTTAAAAGGCTCTGACATGATCTGAAGGCATGATAGTCACTTTGCCAAAACTAAAGTCTGTGCAGTGCCTGAATAAGAGATCACTGGAAATCCAAGGTACACTGGTCCCCCGGTTACGAAATACCCAGGTTACGAAATTTTCGGGAACGAATAAATCCATAGGGATTTATTGTTTTCGGCTTACGAAGTGTTTTTTCGGGTTACGAAAAAACCCCGGCGCTGTGTTTAAAAATGGAGCCGCGGCGCAGCCGCGGCTTTTTCCCCATTAGCGCCTATGGGCTATTCGGCTTACGAAGTATCCCGGGTTATGAAAGCGGCGGCGGGAACGAATTAATTTCGTAACCCCGGGGTACCAGTGTATACTGCACTGGGTCCATGATAATAATGGTAGCATACAATGTGCGCACTAAC
>NC_056525.1:21228072-21229482 GCF_019175285.1 Sceloporus undulatus | reverse complement strand
CCCTCCAACAGGTTGCACCATTATGTTTCACCACGCCATAATTGTCCACTATTACCAGGGACAAAATGTAGGACAAATTCGAGACCAAACTGTAAAAGTCCTATATTTTGGGCTGAGTTTTGTCCTGCAGTTGTCCTACAGTTTGGTCTCGAATTTGTCCTACATTTTGTCCCTGGTAATAGTGGATAATTATGGCAACCCTGCCTCACTATTGCTTGCAGGAACAGAAAGGATTATAAGGCTGTCAACTTAAAAAGATGATAATGCTGAGCAAGCCATCTCCGATGACCCAGACCCTTCTAATTGAGAAGCATTTGTTATGCTCTTCAAAATGAGCAGGGCCCTTTGGAAAACACTCTGAATCTTTCTGGACTATAAGTCAAAGACTGCTTCTAAGGGCTAGACTGGACATTGCCAGTACGTCTTAGAATACAGACTAACAATGTAAAGAATTGCAAAAATATTCTATCTTTGAAATTGGAGAACAATATGGCTACCATCCCTGAGCCAGCACTGCAGATCTGGAGCTTCTAATGGGAATGCAGTGAGCTATGAAGTATGCATAGACACAAACTGGGTCAAGTGACCTAATACAGTTGTCAAGGGAAGAACGTGGGGTGCTGAGTGATCACAACAATAACCTTTAGTCTAAAGCCTGATAGGTGTGCAAAAGAGGAGATGAATAAAACAAGAGTGCATAACTACTCTCTATTGTACCAAGTAATGGTATCTTACAGTTGAGTTTATGAACACAGTGACAATAGCCATGCGTAACAGTCTGGATATAAAATCCTGTCTCTAGCTGGAATGATCCTGAAGGATGCAGTAATTTTACATGTTCTTTTTTTATTTGAGCAGTGGAGGGAATTAAAAGGGGTTGTTGGTGCTGCATGTAAATGTGAAGAAATACAAGATCTCTTATTTTTATTTTGGGGAAAGGGTTTTCAGCAACTTCACATTGTGTAAGTTTACTTTTTATTATACACATAAAGAAGGGAGTGCACTTAGGGAATAGAGTTGATTGCTGCTTTAAATAACATCAATTACCAGATACATAGCAACAAATTCCCTCTTCACCCGTTTGGTGTACTTCTTAAGAACAGGTCGCCAATCATACTTTGGAGGATATTATAGCAACAGAGCAAAAGAAACAGAAAAGAAAAAAGTACAGATATGCCTCAGTTAACAAAGTAGATGTGTTCCTGGGCATTACTTCTTTAACAGAAAATTTTGTAACAGAGGAAGAAATAACATGGAAAGACGAAGGGATCGTTTCTGCATCACAGAAAATAATTTTATACAGTGGATCCTTGTTAGGCACTCCAAGATCCCCCGTAGATAACAAAATCTGTGGATACTCAAGTCCCATTAAATATAATGACATAGCAAAATGGTGTCCCTTATAAAAAA
>NC_056525.1:21215580-21227972 GCF_019175285.1 Sceloporus undulatus | reverse complement strand
TTTTTTCCTTCAGAACTAATGTTTCCATTCATATACAGATTGAATGTACCAATGTAGCTTTAATTGGATTCATTCATTAATTAAAACTGATAGGAAGTATTGATTAAGAAATCTTAAATTGGCTTCCTATGTCGAACCTATGTTTAATAACAGCCATGGAAGATCAGACCAGAATCCATTTGAAGCCAACTAGATAGTGAATGCACTTAGCCATAAGCTTTTACCCTGGTTCTTTTAGCAGCCTTGGCTGAGTGTCCACAAAGCAGTTAGTGTGTATTATTAACAGCTCCTAGTGAATATAAACCTGTTCCTCACTTTTCTCCCCACATAAGTTCTTTTTTCATTCCAAGTTATTTATGAAATGTTCTAGTTATTTATGAAATAGGGCAGAGGGTGTGTAAAATGCCATAGCACTGATCACAAAACCTCTGTTGCAATCAAGCTAGAAAGTGTTGATCTGTGACAAATTTCAGGCACAGTGATGGTGACATGGAGACATACCACCTTTAAATGTTCCCATTTTTAAAAAAAATATATATATTACTGGGTGAGAACTTGAGAAGAGATATGGCTCTCAATAAACTCAAGAATGTGTAATATTTTGAGAGGGGGTAGGGAAACCACATTGGTTATCCTTTATTTATTAGATAAAGGTTACCTGCCCATCCTCCTCTTGCTGAGAATGTAAACATGATTGTATTATTTTCAGGACAGGGTAAAGTTTCTTAGACAAAATTTGTAGGTGCATTTACTCTTTCTGCGATTAGACACATCATTCCTGCATAGAGAATACTAAAATGCAGCTCCACATCTGAGAACATAAAAAAGATACCTAAAGTACATTACACCTTTTGACACCAGTGTGATTGCCAACAAGGTCTTGCTGGACCAACTCTTTGCAATTTAATCATATACATGTTTCACTCTGGGTTTTTTAGCGGTTACTCTCCAAATAGACCTCTAAGATGCAGGAAATAATCTTACTCTAGAAAAGTCAGTATAGGGGAGATGGTAATTTGTGTATACAGTGGTACCCCGGGATACGAAATACCCAGGTTACGAAATTTCCGGGATACGAAAAAATCCCATAGGAAATAATTGTTCCGGGTTACGAATGTTTATTCGGGTTACGAAAAATTTTTTGGTGCTTTTTTCGGCTTTTTCGCACGAAATCGCAGCTTTTCCCCATTAGCGCCTATGGCATTTCGGCTTGCGAATGCTTTTCGGGTTACGAAAGCGGCGGCGGAACGAATTACTTTCGTAACCCGAGGGAGCACTGTATGGGCTTTCAAGTCACCATATCAACAAAAGCTTCATGGAGATGTCTGCAGTGCCCCAGGTACACAAACACATACATTGCTAAAGAGAATATAGATCTCTTCATTTTTTTCCCTTTCTTTTTCTTTTTTGTCCTTTCCAACTCCATTGCCCTTCTTTTTGTACTCTGTGTGACTGTACAAACGTACAATTCTGCTCTAAGGTGATTTTGACAGAGGAAGGTTGAAGCTGACAGTGTGGAAGGAGAGTGGGGAAATTGTGGGTATTAAGGCAGAGATAAATAGGGTATGGGATAAACCACTTTAGACAAACAAATACGTTGCTGTAGTTTTCCATTAAATTTTCAAAAGGTTTTCCTTCTCACCTCTGTATCTCCTGCTCCATATGTCGTACACATCTCTGAAAAAGTTTGCAGAAAGAAACATAAAGAGCTTACAGATAGACATGTAGCTGTTTTCAGTAGTGAAATGTTAATATCCACACCACACCTTGTCAGAATTCTCTGGTATTGTTTTGTAGCTTCAGAATTCTCTATGTTACCCTTGAAGCCTCAAGAGTATTCTGACCCTTCAAAATGAACGTAGTTGTTACTATGTTTGCGGAATATTTTACTTCTTGGCACCTGACAGTTGGAGGTTCCCTATGAAATAGAAAGCAGGGTGTTAAGGCTACAAGAGGCACTCTCTAGTCCGTAGCTTGTACTAAGCCTTCTTTACTTTACCTTCTTTACTTACTTTACTTTACAAGCCCTCCCTTTATCCTCCATCTTGAGGGAGAGAGAGGCAGGCTAGCTCCAACTGTTTGCCTGGAAGAAGACAAGCCCTCCCTCCGGTCCATCTGCCTTGGTCCAGGCCTCAGAGGGAGAGAAGAATGCTGGACCTGATCCCCTCTCCCCCTCACCATTCCCTTCTTTTGTTTCGTGTCTTTTTAGATTGTAAGCCCGAGGGCAGGGGACTGTCTATTATCCCCTCTGTTGTAAACCACTCGGATTCCCAGTGATTGGGCGGTATATAAATAAATCCTATTATTATTATTATTATTATTATTAGAAATATCTGTTGCAATTTTTGTTTCCTCTATTACCTTTAGGCAATATGTGAGAGTACATAGATGACATACTTGTTGTGGACATTTTTACAGAAGTGAGTTGTTCGGAAACATCTTGCCTCAGCAGTTATAACTGTAGTGTCACATCTTTAATTTCTGCACACTTACTTTTGAAGATTTACATCCTGACTTTTGTTTGAAAGGCTTCAGGGTGGCTTATAATAGATTCCACTAGCATAAAACCAAACATAAATATAGTTTGTGGTCTGCCAATAAGTGGTGTGGAGGAAGAAAGCATTTGGGAATAATCTCTTAAATGATTATAACTGAAATATGCATGAGACAGATGTGAATCAATAGGAGAAAGGAAGGCTTCAGAGTAGATATCATGTGCCATATCTAATATTATTACTGTACTTTGCTCCGCAATGGTACAGGTTGCTAGGCATTCTAAAGGGAAGTTGCAATTGACATGCAGGACAATATTTGCTATGTCTCCCTCTCTCTCTCTTGCACATGCTCATATTCCTAGATTGCTCATCTCATTTTTGTTCATTGATGAAAAGTCTTTCTCTTATTCCAAATAGGCTATGCCCAAAAAATCTGTATGTTTGTCCTTTGAGAGAATGAACCCAAAGTCTTCAAGGTGTAAACACTTTCCTTTCTCGAGGTAATTTGTAGGTGCATAAGTTATTTCTTATCACTGACTGTAAACCTCAGTGATTTGCCAGTTCATTGCAAAAATGCTACACACTTTTAAGAGTATCAAGACACACCAAAAACAAAAAGCCAGCAAAATCTCTGAAGGGGAATATATGAATATATGTACTGGGCAGGGGGTGGGGAGGGCAGAAAAGTACCACTTTCTGAAAGTATTTATGTTTGACATAAGAGTCATGCTTCCAAAAGAAGAAACTAGGTCAATCACAGATTTCAGATCCACAAAATGTGCTCAGTATTGATCAGCTCCTAAAATAGCATATATTTTTACCCATATTTTGGAGGTTGACTAGGTTTCAACATTGTCACTGCAGCTGAAAAGACCTATTACTGTGGTTTAAACCTCAGAAGCCAACATAGCAGGCTTTATTTTTCTCTTTGTTCCATGTAGAAATAAAGGGCATATCTTTCTGCATCTGCACTCGGCCACAAAAACCCATTTCATGCACACTCAACCACAGAAGAAGGCAGTGTCAAACCTCTTCTGAATCTATCTTTCCAGGAAAACCTTAGCATAGGGTTGTAAGAAATCAGAACCTACTTGGAGGCACGTAAGACTTTAAATGTGGCAGGTCTTACTAGATCATCTATGATAAAACAAATGTTTATATTTAATGCATAACTAATTTTTTGTTGTTTTAATATTTAGACATTTTCTTGTGTACTGTATTTTTAAAAAACTCAATTGTGTCTTTTAATCTGGGGATATTATGGTTTATTGACTGCAAGTAAAGATTTTTTTAAAAAAGGCATTTAAACAAGTTTACAGTATCATCCAATGCATATTTACTATGCAGACCTATCCACCCAATCTGTTATAAGAGAGTTAGAAATACTCCACCTCTATTTGTAATGATATGTATTTTAAATGATGATTTAGTCAATACATTGTAGGTAATAGTATATTGTTTTATTGAGTGTATTTTATATGACATTGTAGTTTTAATCTTGTAATTGTTGTAATCCCACCTCAATCCGCAGGGAGAGGCAGGAAATATGAATAAAAATTATTATCATTATTATTATTATTATTACTCAGGCATAAGCCCAGCTGCATTAAATAAATCTTAAGAGTAAGTATGTATAGGATTGTAGCTGAAGCAAAACAAGGGCGGGATACAGACCGCCCCTTTCCCTGACAGATTGTGGCCTCAACTGCCACAGCGGCAGCCCCAAGGCCCCGATCTGCTGCTTTTCCAGGCAGTGGGGAAGCGGCAAAAGGCTGCTTCCCCACGGCCTGGAAGGAGGTGTCCTTGGGGCTTCAAGCCCCAAGGACACCCCTACAGCGGCGGGGAAAGGGAGAAAGGGGTCGCTCGGACCCTTTCTCTTTGTATTGCTGGTGCGGCCATTTAAAGGCTACACCAGCGATACGCAAGGCCAAAGGAGCTCCGAAAAGGCACCACAAGCGCCCTTCAGGGGTGCCAAGACATCACATTCGCACCGCCCCATTTGGAGGCGACACAGCTGTGACGTAATGGCGGCACCCATGTAGAAAGGGCGCCGCCATTACAACGCCGCGACAATGTACTAGGGTTGCAGGACGTTTAGAAAGGACACCCCGAGGCAACCCTAGTACGTGTGCAGGCCGGCGCTTTGTGCCGGTCTGTACAGCACCAATGTTATGGCTGTAGACGTTGGAGAATCTGACAAAAGGACTGCTACTCCAGATTTCTCCTCGCAAGAAAATGTGGAAAGAGATTTGAAGAGAGCATAAGTAAACCAGCTCTAAGGTGGAGGTATTTACATTCTTTTGGGGCAATGGAAGGGCTTTGGGTCCTGTGGATCTAAAGTATCTATCTACTCTGACACACCCTTTCTTCACTTCACAGCAGAGTTTTTCACTACTTCAACAAAGAGGCCTTCAGGGTCAGTCCCTGATAATCTGTGGTCCCTGCATTGTTCTTCCAGGAAACATAGCACTGTTCACTATGTCACCTTGTCAGTAAAAAAAAAAATTGGTTGGTCTGCAGATATTAAGAGAAATTGCAACCAAGAGTGGGCTCTTTCTCGTTGGTCTCTTTCTTTTTCAACCTGCTGTACACTTTTCTTGTGCCTCCTTGACTGTCCATTTTAATGATGGTTCTCTGCTCAAGACATGCAGACACTGCCAGAAATAAGATATATATAAGATTATATCATGCAAACTGTGGTGGGGAGGGTCATAGTTTCTTTTTCTATATATGTAAAGCCTCTCTTATTTTCAGCCCAGAATTTGATAACATTGCTAAATTTGTATACATCAGAAATGGATAATGGCGTGATTGTGGATTCTGCAGGATCATTAGCAGATTATTAATCAGAATTGTATATATCATTAGTTGGGATATGTTCTCCTTAGTCTAGCACTCTATAGATGTTTTGGACTACAACTGCCATCATCCCCAGCTACATGAGGTGGTAGAACAACACAGCTTAATGATACTAGATTTTGGAAGGCTTCTCTGAATAAAGATATATGAGAAGTCGCGAATATTTTCTTTTGATCAATTGCAGCTAACTGTTGTACACACTTTTGCACTGGTATATGATGAATGTTTATTTTTTTGTGATCATGCCATATAGAACCTCTGTACAGATACAGTGAACTCAGTGGTATAATAACCATTATGTGTGTGCCACAATTTTCAACAGAAATTGTGCGAACAGCTGTGTTATACTTAGACTTAGTTCAGTGATGGCCATAACACAGTTTCCATTCATAGTCATAACAACATAATAAACACTGGAGATAATTAAGTCAACACAAGTCTGCTGAAGCCTATTAAACAGAGACAGATATGATACGTTGTTTTCAATGCCAGCAGCAGTCTATTTTGACTATCAGTAAGGTGCATACAGTGAAGTAGATCATCATATTTTTATATCAGAAGTTGTTTTTAAAGCCAAGGGTGGGGGAATCTGGCCCTCCCAATACTTCTGGCCTATGGGTTTCATCAACCATTGTCAGCATATTCAGTGGTGAGGGACAGTGGGAGTTGCAGTTCAACAGCATCTAAAGGCCTCTGGGTCCCTCATCCATGTGTTAAACGTATTGCATTTCATAAAATATTTCTCTACAACCCTAAACCTGCAGTCTGCACAAGGTGGGATAAAGCCTCATTAAACACAATAGGACTTAACTTCTGTTCTGAATAGGTGTGTACAGAATTGCATTGTAACTTTTTTTAAATGAAGAATTACTGTTCAGAAAGGTGTTCAAAGATACTCCTGTTAACCCAGTGTTTGTGTGTGTGCATGCATGTGTGCTGATTGAATTTTAAAGTACATTTTGTAGTAGCTGAAATGTAACATGGTTCGTTCAAAAACATTTAGCTTGATTTTTTTAAAAAGATGTTGAATTAGATTTCTTTGGTATGGGATTTCTTGATTAAAGTACTTGTAGCACATTAGGAATCAACATTTGTATTTCTGATTTATCTGGTTAATGACTTGCATTTCTTTAAGGAGACTAGGATAAGTCTGGATTTATATGTGGTCCTTGGAAAATATTTGTGCAGCCTGCTTATTCTTGCTGTGTTGAGAATCTTTGCTTATGTGCTATGTTTTTGGCTGCCTTGATTGACTTCATTAAGTCTTCTCTATTTGGCAGATGAAGTTTGGAGTTTGGTTATAAGAAATGGCACACATCTCCATCCTGCCAATGGTGTTGAATTCAGAAACCAGTTTAGTGATATGCCTGCTACATTTGGTTTATGGTGGTGGATTTTCTTGGAAGGATACGTCCAAATTGCCATCGAACCATGACAGAACTCCAGATGTAGAGGTGTCCTCCCTTTTCCATAGACATTAATGGCTCCTGTTAATGCATTTGTATGAATTTTATGAAATTGCAGTTGAGAAAATGTTAAGGCAAAACCTGCTCTCCAACCTCTGACATTCAATTCTCTTATGTATCCTATCATTAGAAGGAGAAAGGCAGCTTCTTCATGCAGCAGATGGTAGTGGTAATCATTTGACCTTTTCTCCAGAGTTCTTGACAGGGCAGGGCAGGGCTCTTTTGCAGCGCAGATCTTTCTGTGCCATACGACCTGTCTTGCACTCTCTAAACTATTCTGTTATTTTCAGATACAGTGGATGATACTGTTTCTTCACCAGTGTTAAGTCAAGTTCAGTTCCCAGACCAGTACATGTCTGCATGTGGAATGTGTGTGTGTGTGTGTGGGGGGGCTATCTTGTCCTTTGTCCCAAGCAGAATTTTTTTTTTAGCTAGCACAAATGGGAAGGCTTTTCTCACTCTCTGTACTCAGCTGTGTCCAGAAGTGAAGCCTTGAAGACCACTGCCATATTGCAGAAATAATGCACTTTAAATGTCATGGCTTCATCCTCTGGAATCCTGGGATTTGTAGTTTGTTGTGGCATTATCTGACAGAGAAGGCTAAATATCTCACAAAACTAAAAATCCCAGGATTCCTTAGCATTGAGCCATGGCAGTTAAAAGTTGAATCAAATTTCATGCTGTAGTGTAGGTATAGCCTTAGCCTGTAGAAATCAATCTAGTTAACCGGTGTGTGTGTGTTTCGGTCTGCTTTTGTTTTTCTTAAATATTCTCTAGTGCATCAGGGTGTGACACTGGGCTGCAAGTAGAAATTTTGGATATATAGTGAGGAGGGAGGCAAATGATATTTATATCCATTTACATCCATCCAAAGGAGGCAACTTTGCAGTAACCACCACCAGAATCCCTGTTGAAGACATCATTGCCCAGGTGGAATCTGCCCTCCACCATCTCCCAGAGGAGGAAGCAGAAGAGATAAGAGGGGAAACAGCAAGGATTCTGCACAAGGCAACATAACCAAAAAGGAAAGAAAAGCCATCAAGGACCTCAATTCGGATCCAGAAATTATCATTCTCTCAGTGGACAAAGGCAGTGCCACAGTAATCATGAATACTGAACAATACAAACAAAAAATCAAGGAACTCCTGGATCTTACAACATACAAAAAGCTGAAACTAGACCCAACCAGCAAAATCACCAGAAAAAGTAACACCCTGATCAAAAACTCCTCAATTCAGCCAACCACAAGACAAAGTTTGTGCAAAACTGCGGCTCTCCCACCAAGACTCTATGGACTTCCCAAGATCCACAAGGATTCCATTCCACTCCGACCCATAGTGAGTGCTATTGGATCCCCCACATATGACTTGGCCAAGTTTCTGGCCACACAATTACAAACCCATATAGGGCAGACTTCCCACTACATCAAGGACTCAACTCACTTCATAGGAAAAATCAAGAACCTAGAACTAAAACCTGGCGACATTTTAATCAGCTTTGATATGGTCTCCCTGTTCACCAAAGTTCCCAGAATGGACACCATGACACTCATCCAACAGATTTTTCCAGAAGACATCACAGCCCTGTTCGAAGATTGCCTCACCACAAGCTATTTCCAGTGGGACAATGGATTCTACGAACAGAGAGATGGAGTCGCAATGGGAAGCCCTCTAAGCCCGGTGATAGCAAATTTTTACATGGAACACTTTAAAAAGCAAGCCCTGGAAACAGCATCGAAAAAGCCCACAACTTGGTTCCAATACATGGATGACACCTTCACCATCTATGGAGAAGAAGACCTGGCTGTATTCCTGAACCATCTGAACAACATCCACCCCAACATCCAATTCACTATGGAAAAAGAAAAGGAAGGAACACTGCCATTTTTGGATATCCTAGTCATCCGCAAACCGAATCTACATTTGGGTCACACAGTATATCGAAAATCCACACATACAGACCGATACCTGCACAAAAACTCCAACCATCACCAAGGACAAAAAAGCAGCACAATCAAAACACTGGTAGACCGAGCAAAACGCATCTGCGAACCCCACTTCTTGAAAGATGAACTGAAGCGCCTGGACTGGGCTCTACAGCCCAATGGTTATTCCAGCTCAGACATCAGAAGGGCTGCCAGGCCCAGGAAAATCCAGAGAAATGAAGACAAGCAGCCACCCAAAGGGAAGGTATTTTTACCATACATCAGAGTAGTCACAGACAGAATAGGCAAAGTGGTCAGGAAGCACAACCTTCAAATGGTTTACAAACCGACGAAGAAAATCCAGCAAATGCTTCGCTCAGCCAAGGACCAGAGAGATCCTCTCACAGCTGCAGGAGTTTACCGCATACCATGCAGCTGCAAACAAGTCTACATAGGGACCACCAAATGCAGTGTGCAAACAAGAATGAAGGAACACGAGAGGCACTGCAGACTGGGCCAGCCAGAAAAATCAGCAGTAGCAGAACATGCCACAAACCATCCTGGGCATAAAATACTGTTTGAAAACACTAAATTTCTGGACCATGCCAACCACTACCATGTCAGGATGCACAGGAAAGTCATTGAAATCCACAAACACCTGGACAATTTCAACCGGAAAGAAGAAACCCTTAAAGTGAACAAAATTTGGCTACCAGTCCTGTGGAATAGCAAAATAAGGACTCAGCAAATGCAAATGGGAAACCATTCAGAGTCAAGGACTTTCCCAGCAGATAATGATCACCAATTAGCAGACATTAATCCTCGTTTGCATTAGCCTCCCAGCCTGAGGCCAGCCATCAACACAGAGCAATACACATGCAAATCACTCCTGCATTCCCAGGCTCACACAGTATATATACACCCAACTTTTTCCAGGCAAAGCATTCTCTGAAGATGCCAGCCATAGTTGCTGGCAAAACGTCAGGAAGAAACTTTTCTGGAACATGGCCACATAGCCCAAAAACCCCACAAAAAACTAAAGACATTTATATCATTTATTTTCATACACACACACACACAGAGAGAGATGGGAATTCTGGTCCAGCAGTTGCCAATGTCAGTATGGCCACTTACTTTTGCAAGAAAATGAAAATCTAGACCATCATGTTGATGGATGCTTTGCAAGTCTAGTAGTGATTGTTTTAATAGTTTCTCTTCGGTATTTTCCATTGTTCTAAATTCTTGACCCTGAAACTAACTACTGTATTGTGAGTCCTACAGTGGCTGGTGTAGGAAAGCTAGCATTATAGCCACTTATGTGAAAAAACATGTTGGTGAGATAAATGTAATTGATACTTTAAGGAAATTATGGTAAAAGTTAATTCCACATTACTGTCACAGATCAGAAAAATTCCCACCTGCAATAATAGCTTCCATCCAGTTTCCATAGTTTGAATCCAGTCAAATTGCTTCTGACATCAGTTGTTTGTCCTGAAGAAAATACTTTCCTAATTAAGTACTTTCCTGATTCAGTATTGTATGAAGTACAAAATTTTCCCGTATTAATATTCTAGGCTGGGGAGGAACAAAACCTCTTTTTGAGACACTAGAGAGGGATGAGTATAGAGATTAGTTTCTTAAATAAATAGTGGAGTAGATTACCAGGCCAGAGGTTAGAGGCTATTTAAAATTAAGTCTGTTGCCAAGAAAATTCTCAGTGCTGTGGGAAAAAAATTTAATGACATATTCTGATGACCTTCTTGTTAAGCCATAGGTCAGCACAACAGCATACTTGCTTACTCTGGTGGGAAACCTCAGTCCATCTACTTTTTGATACATCTGGTGTAGTCAAATCAGGCTCTTTGGTTAACACTGAGACTTCTCAAAGCTCTGAAAAGAGACTAGATGAATGGAGTATAGGGTGTGTGTGTGTGTGTGTGTGTGTGTGTAATTAACAATTTGTAAGCCGCTCTGATAGCCTTTTGGCTGAAGAGCGGGGTATAAATAAATAGATATTTTTTAATATTATTATACATTATTCATGTCAGTTGATACTGTGGCTCAGATTTTCTGCCTATAGAAGTGAAACAAGCTTCACTACTGTGTACAGCTTTGAAGGCATTAATAATTAGTAAATATTTTTCTGTGTTTGTCAAGAATCAAAATTTATCCAATTGAGAAATGATGTTTGTAGAAGACCTAGGAATTCATTATAATAGCATTCCTCTGTAACTACTGTACATTGATGTCGATGTAAAAATGGACAAAGTATTTTCCCTTCATAATCTCATAGAATCGTAGAGTTGGAAGAGACCACAACGGCCACCCAGTCAACCCCTGCCATGCAGGAAATCTCAATCAAAACATCCCTGAGAGATGGCCATCCAGCTCTGCTTAAAGACCTCCAAAGAAGGAGACTCTACCACATTCCAAGGGAGTGTGTTCCACTGTCGAACAGCCCTTACTGTCAGGAAGTTCTTCCTAATGTTGAGGTGGAATCTCTTTTCCTGTAGCTTGCATCCATTGCCCTGAGTCCTAGTCTCTGGAGCAGCAGAAAAGAAGCTAGCTCCCTCCTCAATATGACATCCCTTCAAGTATTTAAACAGGGCTATCATATCACCTCTTAACCTTCTCTTCTCCAGGCTAAACATCCCCAGCTCCCTAAGTCGTTCCTCATAGGACATGGTTTCCAGACCCTTCACCATTTTAGTTGCCCTCCTTTGGACACGCTCTAGTTTCTCAATGTCCTTTTTGAATTGTGGTGCCCAGAACTGGACACAGTATTCCAGGTGGGGCCTGACCAAAGCAGAATAGAGTGGCACTATTACCGTATATTCCGGCATATAAGACGACTGGGCGTATAAGACGACCCCCAACTTTACAACTTAAAATAGAGTGTTTGGGATATACTCACCGTATAAGACCACCCCTCTCTTCCACGATAAGTCAGAAAGGAGCTGAAGGCACACAATAACAGTAGCAGCAGCGGCAGAGGAGAAAGAGGGGGAGGAGAAAAAAGGAGAAGGAGAAAGAAGAAAAGGAGGGGAAGAGGAGGGAGACTCCACTACACTCTGAGGAAGGAGTCTGTTCCACGTTTGAAATAACAGCATACACAACATTATTTCACCCGCCTCGACAACTCCTCCCGCCCTTCCTCTTGGTGCATCTACACTTTAGAATTAATGCAGTTTGACACCATTTTAAGAGCTGCTGCTCCATCCTATTGGAATCCTAGAATCTGTAGTTTTATAAGGTCTTTTGCCTTCTCTGCCCAAAGAATGCATGGAGGGGCACTGATCCAAACTACAAATCCCAGGGATTCTGTATGGATGGAGCCGTGGCAGTTCAAGTGGCTCCTATTGGAATCAAAGCCCAGGAAGCTTTGTGCCAAATAGAAACGTGTTAGGCTGCAACTGCACTGCAGAAATAATCCAGTTTGACACCCCTTTAACTGCCCTGGCTCAGTGCCAGGGAATCCTGGCAATTCTAGTTTTGTGAGACATTTAACTTTCTCTCCCAGAAAACTCTGGTGTGACAACAAATTAGTTCCCAGGATTTCATAGCACTGGGCCATGGCAGTTAAAACAGTACAAAACTGGATTGTCTCTGGAGTGAAGATGCAGCCTGAGTTGGGTCCAAGACACACTT
>NC_056525.1:21192019-21215570 GCF_019175285.1 Sceloporus undulatus | reverse complement strand
CAGAAATAATCCAGTTTGAGACTGCTTTAACTGCCCTGGCTCAGTGCTATGGAATCCTGGGAATTCTAGTTTTCTGAGATATTTAGCCTTCTCAGCAAACTTTGGTGTGACAACAAACTACAATTCCCAGGATTTCATAGCACTGGGCCATGGCAGTTAAAACGGTATGAAACTGGATTGTCTCTGGAGTGAAGATGCAGCCTTAGTTGGATCCAAGACACACTTCAGAAATAACTGCCCTGGCTCAGTGCTAGGGAACCCTGGGAAGTGTAGTTTTGTGAGACATTGAGCGTTCTCAGAAAGAGCTCTGGTGCCACAACAAACTACAATTCCCAGGATTCCCTAGCACTGAGCCAGGAGAGTCAAAGTGGTCACAAACTGGATTATTTCTGCAGTGTGTTTTGGACCTTGGTTATTAAAAATGCTCAAGGTCCAATCCATACTGCAGAAATAATCCAGTTTGAGACTGCTTTAACTGCCCTGGCTCAGTGCTAGGGAACCCTGGGAATTGTAGTTTTGTGAGAGCTCTGGTGCCACAATGAACTACAATTCCCATGCATCTGAGGAAGTACGCTTAAGTCTAGGAAAGCTCATGCTGCCAACTTTTCTTTCAGTGAGACTCAAAGGTGCTACAAGATCTATCTATCATCATCATCACCATTATTGTTATCATTATTAAATCCAAATGCACCTGCAGAAGTGGACTTAAATTGGCAACACTGATTATGCTGTAGACTCATTCTCTGGGGCTGGGATCTGGAAGTGTGGAGGCAATTCCCTTGAAAAACCAGGGAATCCTGGGAATTGTAGTTTGTGAGGGCGGGGGGGGGGCAACCACTGTCCTCTCTCTGATTGGCTGTTAGTGTGACTCTATCCAAACAGGATTGTTTGCTCTGTAGCCTGGCTCTCAGAGGGACTCAGGGGCTAAGAGAGAGAGAGAGAGAGAGAGAGACCCTTTTCTGAGGGTGGGGTGGCGACCACTCTCCAGCCCTCTCTCTGATTGGCTGAAAACTGTGAGTGTGTGACTCCAAAGGACTGGTTGCTCTGTAGCCAGCCTGGCTCTCAGGCTGGAGGGAAGGTAGAGACAGACCTTCTGCCTTCCGAGGACAGGAAGGGAAAGGAGGGAGCAAGGAAGGAAGGAAGAGAAGAAAAGGAAGGAAAAGGGAAGGAGGGAGGGAGGGAGGGAGGAGGGGAAAAGAAAGGGAGGGAGGGAAGGGAAGGCAAAGGAGGGAAGGAACGGAGGAGGATGCTCCTTTGCCTTTGAGAGAAGCCTTCCCTGCCGAGGGCTCTCTTTAGGACCCAGGGGCTTTCCGGAGTACAAGACTACCCCCGACTTTGGGGAACATTTTTCTGGGCTAAAAAGTCGTCTTATAGGCCGGAAAATACGGTACTTCCCTTGATCTATTTCTAGACACTATACTTCTATTGATGCAGCCTAAAATCGCATTGGCCTTGTTAGCTGCCGCATCGCACTGTTGACTCATGTTCAACTTGTGGTCTACTTGGACTCCTAGATCCCTATCACTTGTTGTCTCCTTAAGCCAGGTGTCCCCCATCCTATATCTGTACATTTCATTTTTCCGCCCTAAGTGCAGTACCTTACATTTCTCCGTGTTGAAATTCATTTTGTTAGCTGTGGCCCAGCTTTCTAGTCTATTCAGGTCATTTTGAATTTTGATCCTATCCTTTGGGGCAGGGGTCGGCAACCTCTGGCCCGCGGGCCAGATGCGGCCCGCGGAGGCCTTTGGTCCGGCCCCTGGCTGCTGCTGCCGCCGCCGCCACCACCGATTGTGACTTTTCGCCGCTCTGGGCACCGCCATTTTTTGCCCAAAATGGTGGCGAAGTCTCACGTGACCTTCCCCGAGGTCACGCGAGACTCCGCTGCCATTTTGGGTGAAAAAATGGCGGCGCCCAGAGGTGAAGTCTCGCGCGACCACAGAAAAGGTTGCATGAGACTTTGGCTTCCAGGAGGCCCGCTACAGCCACCGGAGCCCTTGAACAGGGCTCCGACGGCCTGGGGCCCCGTCAGGGCCCGGCAAGGAGGGGGAGGCCTCCAGCGCTGGTGGCCCCCGCCGGCTTTTTTGCTGGCCTCTGATGGGGCCTGGGGCCCCGTCAGGGGCCAGCAAAGAGGGGGAGGCCTCCAGCACTGGCGGCCCTGCCAGCTCTTTCCCGGCCTCTGACAGGGCGGGGCTGGCAAAGAGGAGGAGGCCTGGCCCCAGGAGGGTGGAAGCCCCGCACCCGGCATGCGGCTCCGCCCCCAGAGGGTGGAAGCTCCACCCCCCAGCTTCGGCCCCCCAGTTGTCAGAGGGACAGCAACCCGGCCCCCGGCTCAAAAAGGTTGCCTACCCCTGCTCTGGGGTATTAGCTATTCCTCCTAATTTGGTGTCATCTGAAAATTTGATAAGTATACCCCCAATTCTGTCATCCAAGTCATTGATAAACATGTTGAATAACACTGGCCCCAGGACAGATCCCTGTGGGACCCCACTGGTCACTTCTCTCCAGGATGAAAAGGAGCCATTGTTGAGCACCCTTTGGGTTCGGCCAGTCAACCAATTACAAATCCATGTAACAGTTGCCTTGTCTAGCCCACATTTTACAAGCTTGTTTGCAAGAATATCATGGGGAACTTTGTCAAAGGCCTTACTGAAATAAAGATATACTATATCGACAGCATTCCCTTCATCTACCAAGTTGGTAATTTTATCAAAGAACGAGATAAGATTTGTCTGGCATGACTTCTTTCTCTGAAACCCGTGTTGACTTTTTGTGAATATGGCATTGCCTTCTAGATGTTCACAGACTCTCTGGCGGGTTACAGACCGCTGAAGAGCGGCGGCCTGCACCCGCCCCTTTCCCTGCCGGATCGGAGCCTCAGCGGTGAGAGCGGCAGCCGATGAGGCCCCGATCCGCCGCTTTCCAGGCTGCGGGGAAGCAGCAAAAGGCCCCTTCCCCGCAGCCTGGAAAGGGGTGTCCTTGGGGCTTAAAGCCCCAAGGACACCCCGAGGTGGCGGGGAGGAGGAGAAAGGGGCCGCTTGGCTCCTTTCTCCTCTGCATCGTTGGGCGCAGCCTTCTGAAGGCTGCACCCAGCGACGCAAACGGCAAAAGGAGCTTCGTTTCGGAGCTCCTTTTGCGGCCGGGGAAGGGGCGCACTATTCGCCCTGGCGCGGCGTGACAACGTCCTGTCTGCACCGCCCCGTATAGAGGCGGCGTGGTCGTGACGTTGTAATGGCGGCGGCTGTGTGGAACGTCCGCCGCCATTTTGTGCCCGCCCCGCACGTGCTAGGGTTGGGGGCATCCGGAAAGGACGCCCATTATTTATCTGCTCCAGAATATTTCCTGGTACTGATGTCAGACTGACTGGACAATAATTGTTGGGATCCTCTTTTTTCCCCTTTTTGAAGATGGGAACAACGTTTGCCCTCCTCCAGTCTGCTGGGACTCCTCCTGTTCTCCAGGAGTTTTCAAAGATCATTGCCAGTGGCTCCGATATTACATCTGACAGTTCTTTTAATACCCTTGGATGTAGTTCATCTGGTCCTGGAGTCTTAAATTCATTTAAGTTAACCAGGTATTCCTGTACTATCTCTTTGCTTATTCTGTGCAGAAATTCCCCTATTTTGTCCTCTGCTCCTTTATCCTCAGGTTGAGCCCTCTTTGCCTTTTCCGAGAAGACTGAGGCAAAGAAGGTGTTGAGTACTTCTGCCTTTTCTCTGTCCTCTGTTAGCATTTTGCCATCTTCACGCAGTGGCCCTACCGTTTCCTTCTTCTTCCTTTTGCTAAAATATTGAGAGATGTAGTATTGTTATTAATAGCTGGTCTATACCATTGAGATGGATCCCCATGGAGAATTTGTGGCTAGTTTTATTATACAGTTTTTACAAAGCAATGGACCTAATTGCAAACTCAGGGCTAGCAGTGGAATTTGAGGAATCATTTTTCAGAGAAAACAGACGATGCTTTATGAGTGCATAAAGTGCTTCCTTTCTGTGGCTGTTTCTTCTTCTTCTTCTTCTTATTATTATTATTATTTGAAGGCTGCATTCAGTTTCCTGTTCAAGGGTTGAAAACAAGATGCTTATCTGCTACATATTCTCTTCTGGGCTTCAGTGCTGCAATGATTATGTACAGCATTGTTGGAAAAGATTTGGTTGTCCAATTTTCTGATTTTTGTCCATTGTTCTAGCCAGAATAAAATGACAGTCTGAGCTTCCTCTATCAGGATTCTGTGATGTTGAAAGATGCAGTGAATGTATAGGGCTATGCTTGAGTAACTCCAGTTGATTTCACTAAGCCCACTTGTCCACATTTTACAGATTGTGTTTGTCCAGTTTTGATTTTCTTAAATAAACTTTCTGTAGGGCTTCAGATTGTAAAACTGCCCTGGATTACAGGTAGAAACCAGACTTTCAGACAAAACGTTTATATTTGTATAATTGGCATATAATGTTCATATTTGGGTTGTGAGTTTGCATAGGACTGAGGTGCATAGGGAGGGAATTATTAAGTGGAAAGTATTTGCTTCTGTTGATTTGTTCATAAAATAAAGGCTCTGTCTATGAAGGCAGACCTTTTGAGAGTTTTTTTTACATCTAACTTTGTTGAGAGATTGTTATAGCTCTCCTAGAGTAAAAATGGTAGTTCGGCTTTCTTTTTCTGAGCATTCTCTGTTACAGACCATATAGTTCAATCTTGGCTGAGACACTTTATCTCCTGCTTAAACGAATATGTACATCAGGTAAATGGATGCAGCAGATGATAGACTTGCATCTTTTGAGACTGCTGACTAGGGGTGAATGGAGCTAGCCATTTCTGAAATAGCATAGAAAACAGCATATATAACCGTTTCCTCTACACTACTAGTTTTCTATTTTCAGGGAGAGATTTATCAAGTAAGCATAGCCAAAAATAGTTTTATACACCTCCAGTCTGGAGTGATACTGCCTATTCTAGAACTTAAGTCCTCAGTCTCTATCGGTGTGGCTTTAGGGTGCTCCAGTGCTGCATGACACTCACAAAAATAGAACTAGCTATTGTAAAAACATTGAATTAAACTGCAAAAATTAACTTAAAACAGGGATGGCAGTGTTCGGCAGCTTTGGTGGATGTGGGAGAGAGTGTCGTTGGCTTGAGGACCAGAACTATATTTTATCACACAGCTTGGATCCTTTATAATTGGTTGGTGGTATTTACCATATTGGAATTTCAGTTTTGGAGTATATAGGCATGAATATCACTGGGGCATTTATTATAACTTTCAGAGAGACATAACAATAATAAATTGAACCCATCTGCTTCTCACCTTCCAAAAGAATTTTCTATTCCTGTCCAAATAAAACTGAACACTTTTTACCAATGCTGACATTGACATTTGTTACCACATGTCCATGGGCCTCCAGTTGGGCATTCCTTTCCCCACATTTTTAAATTAAATAAATAAAACAACAACAACAGCAAACCATCACATACATTCTTTAAAAAGTATGAGTGCATTATATTTTCTGTATTCACAAAAACAAAAAGATTTGTGTGTTCAATATAGGTCTTGCCTTTTGCTGGGAGAGGGGGGTTGCTGACAGTAGGAAATGATTAACTTTCACAATTGTTTAATACAGGGGTCGGCAACCTACAGCCCACAGGCTGCATGTGCCCCGCCGAGCCGTTGGGACTGGCCCCTGCTCGGTCCTGCTGCCGATTGCTGCCGCCAAAGGCCCCGCAGGGCCTTTGGCCTCTCGCGGAAGTGCGCGGGGCCTTTGGCAGCGGGCAAGGGGGGCAAAGGCCCCGCGCGCGGGCCTCTTGCGCAGCCGTGCGGGGCCAGGGGCCTTGGGCCTCGGGCCTCTCGTACAGCCGTGCAGGGCCTTGGGCCTCTCACACAGCCGCGTGGGGAGGAGGAGGAGGGGGAGGAGGAGGAAGAAGAGGAGCAGGAGGAGGATGGTGATGGTGATATTGATATGAGCCAGCTTCAGAGGCACGGCCAATGTAAGTTGCTGTGATTTTTACAAACTCATGTGCAGTTGTTGTTGGACTGCACTTTTAAGCATTTTTTGCAATTACTTGTAGCTATGTTAGGAAGGGCTGATGGAAGTTGTAGTCTAACATCAACTGGGAGTTGACAGCCCGTCTGAAGTGTGGCCAGTCTACCATTTGGTTATAATGATGCATATATTTGCAAGAGCAAGATTTGTATTAGGAGACAAATTTTTAAAAATCATATGTGGATTTTTTAATTAAAATCTATCGCTTCTGAAATGGTGCATACATGTGAATGCCATATGTACTGTACATACTCATGTATACCTCTAGAAATTTTTGTCAAAAAATTGACCCCAAAAAGCTGGGTTTACTTATCCACGGATCAGTGTAAGTAGTGTATTTTCACTCTTCTTCTCTGAGTAGAGTGGCAAAAGGTAAGAGCTTAGTTCATCATGGGAACACCCAAAAGAAGCACCAACCTCCTCTACTCTTTCCACTATGATGCTGCTTCTGGCCTTTTTGAATACTTGGGTAGGAAAATGGCAGTGGTGGCACCTCTTTGGTGCTTCACCTCAAAAGAGTGCCAAGAGGAATTGGGCTTAGAAGGATCTGAATAAGACATTTCTGACTGAAGACAGTAACCTTTGTCCTTTATATCCTTTGTTGCATGCCCCTAAATTGTATCCTCGACTTATCCACAAGTCATATTAAAATCCATAATTTTGGCCCCAAAACTTGCCCTCGACATACAAAAAAAATAAAAATAAAAAATAAAAAAACTTTTTTTTTTATAGTCGAGTATATACAGTACTCATATTCTTAAAATACTGTTCAACCTTTTAGAAGGCTAGGGCTCTATTTAATCAAAGCAACAATACTTGTTTAATTAATTGGGAAACTGGTCAGCCACACATATGCTCCTGTTGGAATGTTTGAGGGTGGGATGGCTCTAGAGAAGTCAGGATAATGATATCAAATTCAGTCCACAGTGATTCTTTATTCTGTGAAGAAGTTCTTTTATTTTCATTGTTGTTGACCAATGTGATTGCCCAGAATCCACAACTCTTGTTCTTTGGAATGTGTACAGTTGTTTTAATTTAAAAATCAAAAAACTTCCATTTGTTTTGTTTTGCCTTCCGGATATTGTTCATGGTTCATTTGGATGTTCACTTTCATGTCCTTGCAAATGCCAGTGTGCTTCTAATGGGACTTCAGCCTGTTGGAGTACTTTCATCCTCAAATGCCTCTCTAGGCATTCCATAACAAGTGGATAAGTTCCTGGCTCAAATTTGTTGGCAAACAGAGCAGAAGAGTCAATAATCCACTTTAAGTCTCCGAGGCCATACACACAAATGTCTCTGACATAATGGCCTGCAAAAGAGAAATTGCAAATTAAAAATGCCTTAATTAGGTACATTCCAGGAAGTGCATGCAGTTCCAGGTGGATATTATACTGTATAACAGAGTGAGAAAAAGTAGCTCTTTGTCTTAAATTAGACCTCATAGCCATGACATACCATCTCTTTCAATGCCTGTAGACTTCCTGTTAGTTTCAACCTTCATTTGCTTTTGATTCCATTCTAGTGATATCTCTTTGTGCCAGATTAATCAAAGTAATCTCACGGACATGTTAGGGAAATATGCAGTTTTGGTGGTAAAAGCACCATGGAAACAGTTCTCTCACACTTCCCTTTCCATTGTACATATCACATTTTATTTTGGAATTCTTTGCTCAATTCTTTGCTCAAGACCCAAATAGGGTATTGCAATACAGAAGTAGGAATAATATCTGTGCAAATGAGAGAATGAATGCATGATTGCATATGGCTGTGAGGATGTGTGTATTTTGTGGGAAGGGCAACTAGCAAGTTTTATTTAGCAACGTGGCTCTCAAATAAAAAAAAATGTTCCCTGTTGCTGGTGTAGGTAGGAATAAGATTTTGAAAACTGCATCCAAAGGCAAATTGCAGCATATAGGACATCCCAGTCAATCTTGGTTAGACATGTAAAATTTACATGTGAAATGGGGGAAGAGACAGACATTACCCCCCATTGAAAAAGAAATGCAAGATAATTGCCCTTTACAGATTGAAATTACATTAGGTACATAAAATGTGTTATGTATAACTTGATTTGTCATGTTTGATATAGCAAATATACATGAAATATTAAACTGATTTGTTTGTTTATTTGTTTTGTGCTTACTAATATACAAGGTCCTTAATTATGTGAGAATCAAGGGGGGAGGGAGCAGAAGAAAACATCAACATAAGTTTAAAAAAATATTTCTAGTATCAGATGCTGTGAGAATCAGTGTGGTGTAGTGGTTTAAGCATTGGATTATGATTCTAGAGATAATGGTTTGATTCACTGTTTGAACATTTAAAAACCCACTGCATGACTGGGTCACATCACACACTCTCAGCCTCAGAGGATGGCAATGGCAAACCCCCTTTGAAGAAACCTGCCAGGAAAACCCTGGGATTTACCATAAATCAGAAATGGCTTGAAGGCACACCACCATCACAACAACAACCAGATACTGTTGGCTATACAGTACTTCAGAGGAAGGAACTGACAAAACCACATCTGAGTATTCCTTGCCTAACAAAACCAAATTGTCCTCCATTTTGCCCAGTAGACATAAAACACTCGTTCCCATAAAAATAACAGAGAAAATAAAATCAGAGCCAGGAATTGGAGTAATCTGATGATATATTCAGGCTAATATTGGGGAATTGGTGCACGCACACCTGATAATGTTCCAAGAATGAGTGCTATATTTGTATCCATTGGTTATCCTGGAAATAGTTTGGACTGGCTCAAACCTGCCTACAGACCACTTTGAGTAGCATTGCCATACACAGTCTTCCATCTACCTGTTACATAGTTCTGAGAAATAATGTGAAGAGGGGAGAAAAATGATCTTTTCCAACTATTTTATTCATCATTATAAAAGAAATATTCTATAATCAATTTTTATCCATTGTGGGGGAGACTTCAGAAAAAGCAGGGGCCTTTCCCCCTACGTGTTTACATCTCTAGTCTTTACCAATAGGAGGTACCCTAACATATTCAAAAGAATTTGCCCCTGCTATTTACATCAATAGACTGAAAGCTTTGTAGGATATTTTTAGATCTGAATAATATTTCTTCCTCTTAATTAGCTTAATCAGGAGTTTCCATTTCCTGAGGCATTTCTCTCATATATTGTATCTAGTGGTGGGTCAAACCCCATAGTTTGGTATGTACATTTGGGACCAGAATGTGCAAACGTGATCAGGTAAAGTCTGTTTAGGAAAATAAGACTCTGTTCCTTTGGATTTTGCTAGCCATTCAGTTCTCCTTCTTCAGTTGTGTCCATTTCTGGATCCTTAGAGGAGAGAAAATAAGTTTCCAAAGGAAATGGAGAAGTGATTGCTGATAGTGACTCAATATACTAAAAATTAATTAGGCAACATCTAGTAGCAAGTAACAAATACATTTCTTTACCACTTATCAGTACACTTAAGTGCTCCCAAGTGGTTTACAATGTGTAAGCTAAATGCCTCCAACAAGCTGGGTACTCATTTTAGGACCTATGGAAGGATGCAAGGCTCAGTTGACCCTGGAGCCTTGCAGGATCGAATTCACAACCTTGTGGCTGTGAAAGGCTGCAGTACTGGCATTTAACTATTGCATTACCAAGGTCCTTTCAACATCTTTCATAAATATAGCTACAGATGTGTTCCATTATTAATGGGAGTTTTTAAAAGAAATAAATGAACTTCTCCCCTGTGACCTTGCTAATACGCAGCGTGATGCAATAGTTAGTCACTGTATCATACTAGGATTGGGGAGACCAAGGTTGAAATTTTCACCCATGAAGCTAACTCATGAAGCTCACTGGGTGATTTTAGAAGTGGCTATCCAGTGTTGCTGACCAGAGAGGAATAGATGAGGCAAAAATAACCATGTACATGACTTAAAAATCCTTCGAAGGAAATAAATAATGATGGCTTTGTAATTACTAATGAGACCTTAACCAAAAATATCTGTTAGACATTTAAATATATGTTTGTTTTTTATTTTATTTTTTTCTGAATGAATAATGGAGTACATCTTGTGTTTAGGTTCTAAGCACAATATTCACCTATTTTAGAGCTGAGAAATTGGAACTAGGATGAGCTCAGCTAGTACAATGTTCAGCTCTGCTGCTGTCCAGCTTCTGTTTCACTCAGTGAGAATAATTTGGGTCATGTTGGATCATGAATGGAGATTGTACCATCAGGACTTGGCAGATGCCTATGTTTGTGTGTCTTGAACAGAGCCCATGCTGTATTCATTTATATTATATTACCTTTGCAGCCATCATGATATTTTCCTTCATGATCTCTCCACTTGATAGCTCGTATGTTTCCTTCCCACTGTAAATCTGGTGTAGAACCTGGAGCATCTAACAATCAAATTGAAATCAGAGTTAACTGTGATTTTGAATATATATATGTATAAATATTTGTCTGAATTTATGTGCCATCTGTCGGTATCACTACTTATACAGTGACTAATCGTTATGGTTTTTTTTTCTATATTAGAGACTTGGAAGGTTATCGCATGGGGGCAAAACTGTCCCCGATGTGTTCTAACAAGCACGAGCACGGGCGCGCACGGAGCGTGATGGGAACCTGATGGGAACCAGAACGCTAGTTTACCGCACGGTGGAACGCCGCCGCCGGCGTTCCCATCAGGTTCCCAATGTGTTCCAGGAGGCGCCATTTCTGGGAACGCTTTTGAAACTGTTCCCAGAAATGGCGCCTCCTGGAACACATCGGGAACCTGATGGGAACGCCGGCGGCGGCGTTCCACCGTGCGGTAAACTAGCGTTCTGGTTCCCATCAGGTTCCCATCACGCTCTGTGCGCGTCTGTGCTCGTGCTCGTTAGAACACATCGGGGGACAGTTTTGCCCCCATGCGATAACCTTCTTAATTTTCTGGTTGTAGTGTTACTATTTCTTCATTTCACAAGGAAATCACAAAAAGCTATGGAATGCCCTCAAAGATATGAGAGTGCCACTACATATGATTGAAATTTATTATTACAGTAGATGACCAGCATAAAACAATATAAAAGACACATGATAGTCTAATGAGAAATCTATACTCAATACTGTTAGAACAGAATTCAGAGAAACAAAGGCAAGGCTGCATTCTATCACCCTGTTTGCTCAACTTTTATGCAAAACAAAATCATAAAAAAGCAGGGGTTTGACTCAGAAGAAGAATGTGTGAAGACAGGAAGAAGGAACATCAACAATTAAGATATGTGGATGACACAATTTTACTAGTGGAAAACATAATAGACTTTGAACAATTACTAAGGATGACGAAAGAAGAAACTGCAAAGGCAGAAAACAAAAATAACGACCACAGAAGAAGTACAGTGCGCTCACACCATAGGCAGAAGCCGTGCAACGATAAAAACAATGGTGTGCGTGCCTGTGCACCCATGCCACAACTGCATGCACGTGCCCCATTGTTTTCCCTTACGCAGGGGGGTCCGGAACAGATCTCCTTTGTAAGGAGAGGGCCCACTGTACATTATTCAGCCTAGACAATGAAGAAATCAGAATAAGAGTCCCCATACCTAGGATCAAACATTGATCAGAATGGTGACTGCAATCAAGAAATAAGAAGATTATGAATGGGAAGGGAAACTATGAAAGAACTAGAAAAGATCCTAAAGAGTGAAGATATATCTCTAAGCACTAAAGTTGAATTGTCCAAGCCATTGTTTTCCCCACCACAATGTATGGATGTGAGAGCCGGACAATAAAGAAAGCAGAAAGAAAGAAAATCAGTTCATTTGAGATGTGGTGCTAGAGAATGGTGTTTGGGATACTGTGGACAGCCAAAACAAACAAACGGGTCCTTGAACAACACAAACCTGAAATCTTTTTGGTAGTCGAGATGATTAAATTGAAACTGTCGTAATTTGGCTGAATAATGTAAAGGCATAATGAGAAGGTTACTAGAAAAGACAATAATGCTAGAAAAGGTAGGTAGTAGAAACAAAGGAAGACCACACACGCCAGATGGATGGATAATCAGGGAGGTCACAGACATGAATTTGCAGTTACTAATCAGAGCAGTGGAGGATAAGGGATCTTGGAAATGTCTCATCCATAGGGTCATATGAGTCAGGGTTGACTTGAAGGCAGTTAAGGGCAAATATATTAATACTAAATATTCAACAATCCTAGTTCTCTTTATAGAATATTATTCTATAATTGTTGGTAGTGGTGTTCAGTTTAAACTCTACAAAAGAAATAAGACGAGCTGTGATGACTTCATTCTGTTTCTCCTTAATTCTACCCAGTATCTCATTAAGGGTGGGGTTTTGTGAAAATCCTGATTCCTGATATCAAAAAGACATCTGAAAACTTTGCCAAGTATGAGCTTGCATTTTTAAAATCAAGGATGTGGGTTTAAATGGTTCATTGTGAGAGAACCATCAAGGGTGTGATTTAGAAGAGTATAATCATGTCTAGCATGGAAAAACCTCTTCAGTGCATAGCTGTAGCCTAACAAACATCATGACCCCCTCTGATTGCAAGGAGAAGGGTGAAAGGAGTTGTCTAAAAGCAGGAAGCTGCAGTCCCTCAGGGTAATCTGCTTGGGTCTCCATGCCAGGAATAGTTTGGGACCAAAATCAAAAGTTATTTTCTTTCATGTTTGTCATTCTCGTTCTGACACCTCTTTCCTTCACCCTCTCCTCAGTCTTCCTACCTGTCCAATGGGCTGCTTGATCAGATTAGTCTTACAAGAAGTCGGAAATGATAACTAGTAAAGGGATTTTGAAATTATTCTGACAGCTTCATGTGATTCCAAGGTTGAAAATTATCCACTTTTGCATTGACCACTATGGGGATGAATTATGCTGGTTCCACCACAGCTGACACTGTGCTAGTGAGCTGACACATTAGACATGCTCTGGAAGTGACCTTGGATGGGAACCAAACCACCAATCTCAAACCCCTCAATCTACAGTCAGTGTTTGATATCCATTGATCCTGCACTCACAGATTCACATCTTGAATATATATATATATATATATATATATATATATATATATTTGAAATCCAAAAAGCAAACTTTGATTTTGCCATTTTATATAAGGGATACAATTTTACTGTTCTATTGTACATAATGGGATTTGAGCACCCATGGAGTTTGGTATCCACTGCAGATCTTGGAACCGAACCCCAGTGGATATTAAGGGCCTACTGTGTTCTAGAGCTTCAGATCCTTGTTTGGGATAGCCATATCACCCCCCAAAAAGGAGTTGTCCGAACATATTTGAAATGACACATGCTTCATAGATGTGGTCATAGCCCAGAACCAACTCCCACACTCAGTATTATCTTTTAGGACAAGCTAATATTTAAGTTTTTATTTTAATCAGAAATGAAGAAATCATTGGGAACATTTGTTTGCTATGAACCATTATGCGGGGCACACATAACATGGCTTGTGAAACTTAATAATGTATACCATGGATGAGAGTGGTTTTAAATTATTATTTTTCTCTTTAAGGGCAAAATGAAATTATCTTGTAAACCTGATACATATTTAAACAGCCCCTTGTTTATCTGTTTATCTATTTTAACTAAATAGGTTGTGTGAAGTCAGGAAAAACTTTGGAATTAATAATTTGATTTCAATATCAAGCACTATTAATTCAGTATCTCTTGTAAACTGAAAGGATAAATGACTGATGAGAGAACTATAGGTAATTCTGCTTACCTGGTAAGCGGTTCAGGGTGACCCAGTAATGCTCATCTGGACTATAGGTGTCCCTTGACCATTCAAGCAAATCTTTTGCACGTGGATCAGTCAGTGTAAACTCTACAAATTTTCTAGTGAGTATGTAGTAGGCACCCCCAAAATATATAGTCAAATTATGTGGTGGCTCCCCTTTCTTATTCTTCGTTGGGTAAACTTTAGATTTTCCTGAATGTACATATTCTTTATAACTCACATGTGTTCGATATTTTATGTGCGGTGGTTGAACAACTCCCGGAGTCATATTTTTACCATTCCATTTGCTTTTAATATATTGAATTAGTTCTTTGTTGGTTTTGATAGGATAATCCTGTCCACACAAATTAATAACATAATTCCATTGATTTTTTGAATGAATCAAATCCTTCATACAGTTGATATCTGCCTGTAATCTGGAAAATCCTCCATAAACAACAGTTTCTCTCTTTGATGCAATAAAAATGTTTCCAAAGCAGTTAACCAGGGTTTCCACAGCCATCTTGTAATCCTCTGGTGACTTTTCATCAATGTGTATACAGTAAATATTCTGAGGCAGATAAATGGCTCTGAGTAATTTAATGAACATATCCAGTTCCTTGTGAATGGTGATGATATATGCCAAAGAGAAGTTCCCTTCTTCTTCTGACAGTGGACTTGTAATGAAGTGGAGTTGCTTCTGGAGTGTTGAGCAATTGCAAGGGGTTTGTGTGCAGGTGAGCATTTCTTTTGTGTGATGATGTTCCTCACATAAATGGCCAATTTGAGGAGCAGCTTTTTTCCCTTGAAAGAGGGCTGAGCAGAGCTCATCTGGATAAGAGCTACATTCTGGTAATTCAAAGAAGGCATCTTGCTCCTCCTTGGGTCTGGTATTCCTTATATAAATAAAGGCAAAGATGAAGATGCACCCCATGATGCATACGTAAAACCCAGATTTTGCTGACTCAAGTAGGTTCATCTTTTGCAATCCAGATGCTTTCTTTTGACCATAGTTCTGTGAAATTACTCTTGTTCTGTCTGAGAGGATGAAAGAGAAAAAGAACAGCAATCAGACTCATTCTGAGGAAGCTCTTATGAGCTATCTTGTTAAAGGGTAGGAGAAAATCTCTCTTTAAGCATACTATTAGATTTCATTCTGTGAACACAGGTGTTCTGAAAGACAGGTTCAGTTGTGTCTTAAGGACTGTCTTGATTTTATCAGTCTGTCATTTAGCATATAGGGTCTGAGTTTTCCCCATCTCCCAGTTAAAAGCAATTTTAGTTTTTTTCTGGGCATGATAGATATGATGCTGGAATATGAAGAGTTGAGAGCGAGAGAATGCAGTTAAAAGCAGGAGATCCACCCTCTCTCTGAGGACTTTATCTCCTTCTAGTCTGTTGTTCCTGGAACTTTCTTCCCCTACTTGCAGATAGGGACAAGTAGTAGCTGCAAACAGAATGGAAGGGAAGAATAAAAGAAAGCGGGCTAATTTATTTCATTATTGATCCTGTCACATCTAAGTAGCCCTTCAGGGCATGGCTGCAGTTCGGCATTTTTATATACAGTATATTTGATCTAAAAAGCTATTACTAATTTAGATTGCCCCATACACCCCTAACAGAAATTTACAGAAGGCTACTTCTGATCCTATGTCAGGATACATAACACTGTTTTGTTACACCTCAAAATGTTGACTTGGTTTTGCTTCCACATCCCCCTTCCCTTGCTGTATCACAAACTATTTATTGTTTTTGGAGGTCAAGGCAGGGTTACTGCTTGAGAAATAGGAATCAAAGCACTACTGGCTATATGGAGCTGCATGCACACTTCTTTAGATTCTGATACTGTTGCACTCTCCCTCTGCATTGTATGCAACATACATTTGGTTTACTGCAATTTTAAGAAGATCTGCCTCCAAGCAGGGAGAAAGTCTGGTAACGAACTGATCATCATAAGTTGGAACCAGAGTCATGCTTAGTGTAAATCTGCTGATCTCAATGGAACTAATTTTGTCGTGATTAATTTGTTCCATTGATTTCAGTTGATCTGTTTGATAACGAAATCTCTCAGAGATTGTTCTGCTTGACATACTAGAAGGGGAGCAGGGACTGGTAAGCTGGCTCCATCCATTCCCAGATTCTCACTGGCTTTCTACACATTGAAGGTGAACATCTGCAATATGAGCATCCTCTGTCTGTGAAGGCTTTCCTGGAGCTATTAGACTCCTGGAAAAATAGGATTCTGAAGTTTTAAGGAAGGCTGCTTTTATAGGCAGTAGCCACTCTTTCTTGCAGCTGGTTGCCTTTCATGTATAGAGGGTGAACAGAACAGCAATGGGTTTGGGGTTAGCTGCTGATCCCCACTCCCCTTTTCATGTTCAGAGCCCATGTACAAAGAGAGCTCACACACAACCACTATAAATTTTGCAGTAGCATGGTTTTTTTTGTTTGTTTGTTCTGACGCTTATAATGAAATCTAAACTGAAGGATTGCTTCATTTTCCCCTTGTTATTTACATTGCTTTAATTAGCCCCAAGAGAGTACTTTTGAATGCATGGTATAAAAATGAAACAAGTTTCAAGTTTGTCCTTCCATATTTTTTTTAAAAAAACTGACCTGCTGGTCAACATTGCTGGGTCTTTGAGTGCTATTTACATTTACTGTTTCTCGACCTATTTTAGCATTTGTTTACTGTTAGGCATTTCTGAATATGTTCTTATACAAACTTGACTTTGTTGAAATGTCCTAAGCTTCTCAATGTACGAGTATGTTTCCTTAGACCTCAGAAGTGAGGTATCCATTCTTGAACGTTTAGATGCTGGATGTATGCAACACTAGAAAACAGATTTAGAAAGGGGAATACTTGGTTAAAATACTTCTGACTACTATATAAACAAACAATTGCTTGGCATGCATTTAGTTATTATAGCACATGCTTGAAAATTTTATTCAGCTGAAACAATGTTATTATGTAAAATCAAGAATACTATGAATCTGTCATTTTTTAAAATCAATCATTAGTGAATTTCTCATATCATATGATAACAAACACAGTGCAGCATAGTATCAGCACAGTAATATGTACAGTTACTTAATTTTTTTCCCATAGACTTTTTTTTTGGTAGTCTCAAAATCTAAACTTTAATCTAAATCAGTTATATTTTTCAAGCTGCATATTAATTTGATTATCAAGCTTATTAAGCAAAGTATACAAAAAAGGAGAAGAAGAAAGGAACACATTTAGAAATAATGGTTATTTGAAAGAATGAAGCTCATTGTCCTTACTGGCATGTCCAGGATTTCAGGTCGAAAGACTGTCCCTTTCCCAGACTTCATTCTGTTGAAGTCCTTTCTGTGAAGTGCTTGAGGGAAGATGCATCCATTTTGCTGCTCAGCCCTATCTCTCCCTTAGTCATACTGTTCTTCTGTGGGGGCTGCCTGTGCGGGCCTAAGAAAAACATCAGAAAACCATTCCCCATAGAATAGTGTTTGCCTAGAGGCTCATAAGGGATAGGTTTACTATGTAAACATGTACATAGAAGCAAGTATCTTAATATGTGCCTTAAGGATCCGCTCAATCTGCAAATGTTCAGCACTCACATCAGTCGTTGGATGATATGGAGAAGGGGAGGAGGGAGGAAGGGGAGGAGAAAGTCCCTGAAAGGTGGACGCAAGGTTTTCTGAGCAAAACAGAATCACGCGTGCTTTCCGATTGCAGCCTGCTGCCAAGTAACTAACAGAGCCAAGAATAGATTGCATAATGGACATTATGTACACCGTAGTGAGGTTTGTAAATCGCTCTGTGTGGTAGTTATATAGAATAGAAGGGTGGCACTGGTTGCATTGTAGAATCCAAAAGGTTGTGTTAACAGTGATAAGTAATGGGAGAAACCACAACATCATTCTGGATTAGGCAGACCTGTAAGCAGTTTTGTCACAGCACTGTCACTGGGAAGCAAATAAGCACAGCAACAAGAGGCAGCAATTTCTGCACATCAATGAAGACTTTTAAAGCTGTTTTCTCATAAATGTCACACAAAAAGTAGTTTGTGTCTCAACATCACTCTTTGCCCACAGAATGACTATAGACGCTCTGAAGTGTTTGAAATTTGTGACCAGCAATATTTCCAGATCAAAAAATGATGCCCAGATCAAACTGTGTGAATCACAGCCCATCTATTTTTAGTCCTCCTTGAATTCAGCATGAGCAGCCAGCCTCTTTATCAGTTTGACCATTTAAAGGAATGGTTGTGGCAGCCTTTACAGAGCAGTTCCTTTGCAAGTGGCATAAGCTAGTCAAAGAGGAACGTATAAAAAGCTGGGGCTTGTGGAAAAACTAAGTGACACCTACATCCAAGGTCACCCCATGGCAGAACAAGAAGTGCAGCCCTTTGGCCCACTGCTTGTCACCAGCATATCACAGGCAGAGTGTAGGGAAATCACATTTTTGGACTCTAACTACCAGAAGTCCCCAGCCAGCACGGCTCAACAGATAGGAGTATCCTTCTCTGCTGATGACAAAAGAGACTTCCAAAGCTCCTGCTAATGATTTCTGTCATGATCTGTTCTGCATTGATTTAAAAGCAAAGCGGGATCTGTTCTTAGCACATTGGCTAGAAAAATCAATTTAATTGTTGTATAATATTTTATCAAAACCCCAACCCAAACGCATTGTTGGGAACACTGATTTTCTAGCAATAGATGGATAGATGATCCCTGATAAATAGGACAGTTGGAGTCTACAGCAGAGTAATGCGAGTTAGGCTGTTATAGATTCATGTTGCTCTTTCAGGATTTTACATGCATCTTTGAAACCTGTGTTATTTTTTCCTGTACCCAGTTTCTCTCTTTCTCTGAAAGTGCTAATGTGAAAGAGAAAGGGAGTGGTGGGGGGATTAGATAGTGTATTTCCATTGTTGTAACATGTCAAGACAGACTTGCCAACTCATTTTTTTAAAAACAACACCACTTTAACTTCCTTATTAGTAATTTAAAGGTATTTGTGGACAGGATTTCACATACATACTGTTGTAATCCACTAGTTCTTCTAAATGGTGTTGAAATAGAAAGTTGTCTGGTGTCATTTTAACTTGAAGGCAGAACACAATACAGCAGCTGTCACAGTGGGAGTGGATGGAGCCTTTCCAGGAAGTAAACTTTTATAATGCCTGTGCAAACTACAGTATAGGTGTTTGTAGTTCAATCTTGAGGGAAGATAGTCCTTTGTAATGGTGGTGATTGCATTAATGGTTAATGAGACATGGGGCAAAGCTCACTGATAGAGGGTGTTCTTTGCCTGATGACTATCCCAGGTTCAGCTTCAATATCTCCCTTTCAGAGGGTGTCAGGTATCAGAGTTGGGAAACATTTGTGCAGGAAATTTTAGAGTGCTGTTGCCAGTTAAGAGTGAACAGTACTGGTCTGAGTGGAAACCATGGTCTTGGCAGTATAACACATCTTCCTATGTTCATGATTCCAGCAAATGGTAACTTATTTCCATATTGAATTCCCTTTAACTTCTTTATAGTGTGTCTCAGGATCATTTCATGATGCTTGTCGTATGTGGAGCTCCTCTCTCTATTTGATTTCATGAAATTTTATATATAGATTGTGATTTGTTATTAGTTGTACATATTTCACAGTATGCATATATGGTGCATTGACGCACAACCTTATTCTGTGGATTTCTTCTACTAGTTTTGCAAATAGGATTTGCCACTGATGTCCAAGACTGACAATCATTGGTTAGCAGCTTGTCTCTAAATCACAATTTTAAAACTATATTTTGCAGTAGGTTTGCAGATTGTAGTTTGGAGATGTAGCTGTAATTATAGTTTGTCATGACAGCCAAATTGGCAGTTTCATAATGGTTCATGAAAACCAGGAAACAGTGGACAGAGGAGATGGGGATGTATAAGTACACAGATTTGTTCTCATTTGTCAAACCATTGTCTGATATTACATCTGTCAAGTGCATTGGGAATCCCTCACTAAGTACAGTTTCCTAACATATGTGTAAACAGAAAAAGAAAAAAGCTTAATGTGTTTGCTACATCAAAGGGTACTATATGTAAAGGGACTCTAACACTGACCCAGGGATTCTGAGATATCTTGGGATGGGCAACTTATTCACCAATTCTAATACCACAGTATTTTTAATTCCCAGAATTCAAATTATCTGGTTTTGCGTGTTCTGGTAAACAGAAGGATGTGGAAAAACAATAACAATGGGAGACCTGTAGCCTCATGATTGAAATAAGGCATTTTGGCTACAAACCAATGTACTTTAAAATTGTGAAAGACAAAATGGGACATCAGGTGAAGCTATCTGGCCACAGTCAAAATCTTCCATGTGTCACTTTTCTCTACAGATTAAACCACCCAAACTGTGGTTTAATCAACTGTTTTTCATCAAACTGTGATGAAAAAATGCCCATAGCTCTGGGCCATGTGCACCAAGCCCCACACCAGTAGGGAGACATAAAAATCCAAATAATACCAGAGCAGCACAATGTTACAAGCATTGCAATACTTTTTAAAATTGGCCTGTAATTTAGCTGTTTACATTTCCCTTCTCATTATGGAGGGTTTTTGTTTGTTTGTTTGTTTGTTTTTTTAAATTCAAGCAATCTTTTCTGTGAATTTTTAAAAAAATATCTCTCCTCATTTGTCTTATAAGAAATTTTAAAATTAGAGAGCAACAGAACCTGAAAAATTATAAACTCACCAGAAGACTTGTATTCTGTATGTTTGTTTTTCAGCTTTCTCTTTCTCTTTTTAAAATAATGAGTTGATAGGAAGGAGCAGTGCCAACAAGAGATTGAATATGTTATTTTGCCTTTTTTCTTGTTGGTCAAACAAGAGTAAATTATTGTACGTTGTGTTCCAAAAGCTCTAAGCTCTGGATTTAGAGGTGCTTGCAGATTTAGCCTGTTCTGTAGCTCTGCTGAATCATGAGGTTTTGAATTTAAAATGAATCAGAAGTTCTTGCTTTGGTTTAACCTTTTAAAAGGAAAAGATGATATCTAAAGGAACAGTTTAAAGCATTTGCTCAATGAAACATTTTATGCTGAAAATGAATGGAAGTTAGACTGAAATCATTTGGGTTTTTCCCCCCAATAAAACTGTACATATTTACATATAAGTTCCCATTGTGTTCAGTTGGACTCACTCCCAGGTTAGTAGGTACAAGATTGTGTTGTAGAGTATTCTAGAACAGATGTACCTCTTTTAAAAAAATCTAAAAGTTCAGAATTCATAAACTTACCTGCTGCTGGAAAAGACAGGTGATTTGAAGCCAAATTTAGGAAACCGGGGGGAAGTTTAGGATCCATTGCCCTTCAGGGACGTTCAGACCTAAAGTCCTTCCATTTGTTGTGCCGGCCTCCGTCACATGCACTGAGTTAATATTTAACATGAAATGCTTGTATTCTGCAATGATCTTTCCTTAACCACTTAAGTTCCTTGTTGGGGGATTCAGTAACAATAGTATTTCAGATAACATAAGTAAAATGTAACTTGAGTTTTTCTGGATTTCCCCCCAGTTTCGTTCTGACAGCCTTTTAAGGCAGTAAAGCCAGTCTTTTTAAGTGAGATTTGTAGATACTACATTGCTGTTGATTATAAATAGTCTTGCTATGGTTTTAACCTCTAGGCTGCTAGCAGAGTACAGTGGACAATGTAAAAAAAAAATCTTTTGCATGTTTTTCCTTTAACTCTCCAGTTGCCGAAAATTTCCACAGGATGTGAGAATACTGTAAAGACTAAATTCAGACTGCCAGAGGAGTATAAAGAAATTATGACTCAGTATGAGAAATCTGGCTTTAGTCTCTTCCCCTAATCTAAATAATTTTACTTCTCCTCCTGTTATTTTAACAGGAAGGCTTAAATATTTATTTGAAATAGTTTGTTTTGAAGTTTATGAGATTGAATTGAGCAACGTCCAAGTATGAGAGCTTAGAAGAGAGAAGTGGAAGGAAGTTGGATATTATATAGGTCCATTACTGCAAAATGTGCTGTTAATTTTTTTGTTCATTCTAACAAAGAAGATCATCAAGGGTATTAAGTGTACCAGTAAATGCCTTGATACAGCTAAGAGCTATATACACAGAGAACTTTTGTGTGTTTTTTTTCCCGTGCACATCCGTAACAGAATGAAAAACTATATTTTCAAACAATTCCTATAAGTAGCATGCAGCCCTCCACATTTCAGCTGCTGGGGCCATGCATTGAGTCCTCCCTCAAAAGCAGCATTTGCTCCTGGTATCCTGCATGGTATAGTGATTTTACCGTTCAACTACAAATTCTGGAGAGCACGGTTCAATTCCCCGTTTGGCACTCTCACACACTCTCAGCCACAGAAAATGTTCAACTTAGATAAAGCACACACAACAACAGCAACATCTTGCTGGAAGGCAGCAGTACTTCCCTCTGCTTCCTTTTCCCTGAGCAAAAAGCCAAATCAGTGTGATAACTACTTTGTTAAAGAGCTGTAGTTCTTTTTGCAAAGGAGCCAACATTTACTGATATTATGAATTCAAAGGCAGTTATTTCTCACCTTTGTCTTAAATTCCATTTTTTTTTTTTCTGGAATGGTATATTACTATGTCTTCTTTTGCCACATGTCCCAAGTTCTTTTGATTTGTAAATAATCATTTTATTGTACTGTTAATGGACATTACCAAAAGAAAAGAAAAGAAAAACTGATTGGTCCCTTTGTATTTTATTGATACACATCATTTGATGTCTGATCATTTGATGACTATCAGCCAAATGAATGAATGTATTTCATTGAACAATACTCTGAGTTGACATTGGCAGATATGAAAGTTCTGTTGATAGTGGATTGGTAAATAGCTGATTTATTTGATGCTACATTTAGCTAGTTCAAAGGCTGTCTTGTCTGTATCAGCTGATACACACACGTATCTCTCTCTCTCTTTCACACACACACACACACATACACACTAAGATTAACAGGGAAAAACTTGTTTCTTTGTTTTTCCACTCATCCATGTGCTAATAATTGGGACAGTGCAGTCACCAAGAAAAAGATCAATGCAGGGGTTACTCTTAAGCAGTGTTTCTCAAATAGTGGGGCGGGCCCCCCAGGGGGGGGCGCGAGGCTCCGTAAAGGGGGGTGCGAAGTTCTGTTATGCAGAGGTGTACTTATAACAATTTTATAGACAAATGATACTATTTACAGTCGCGCGGGGGGCGCGAAATGTTTTCTTCTTCCTAGGGGGGCATGACAGAAAATAATTGAGAAGCACTGCTCTTAAGTAACTGTCCTTCAGACTGCTAACTCCTCTATGATAAAAAAAAAAGGGGCTCTATCCCACCAATCCATGCAGCACAACATTGCCCTTCTTATCACATGGATTGTCTAGACAAGGGATGGGTTATGGCTGTTACTTTAAAGTGAGCCTACTACTTGATTAAGAGGTGATGCCTGCAGTTTAGTATTTAAGGCTGGCAGCTTTCCCAACTGTATATCAACATTTCACAACAGAGAGCAATCTGTTACTCATATAGGAAGCTGTCTTATTCAGAATCTGATCATTGGTTCATCTACTTCAGTATTGTCTTCATTGCCAGGCAGTATTCTCCAGAGATTAAGATATTGGTGGGATACAGACGGGCAGGGGAAGACGTCTTGGAGGTGTATTCTGCTGAATACGGAGCCTCCAGACCGCCCTCCCCGGGGGCGTGGCTCAGGTGTATGGGGCTTCCACATGGGGGGCAGTGAAGACGCCTCACCTGGGGCCGTTTCTGACCCGCAGTTTCCATACCGCCACCTCG
>NC_056525.1:21096507-21187019 GCF_019175285.1 Sceloporus undulatus | reverse complement strand
AAGTGGAGGCTATCAAAGGCTGCTGTTTTTGAAACTATCATTGTAGATGGCTGAATACTCAAAGTTATAAAGAATATTGCTGTTCATGTTCTCTGTGTGTAGGGTTGCCATAGCCGAGGGCCTCCAAACCGGGACAAATGTAGGACAAGGTTTAAAAATGTAGGACCTTTTTAAAAAAATTCCTAGCCAGGAATTTTTTTTTTAAAAAAGTCCTACATTTTAAAACCTTGTCCTCCTTCTCCTTCCCGGCTTGGGAGGAAGCCTCGGCCTGCTCCCAGACCGGGAAGGAGTGTGGTGGCCGCCTGTCATCGCCGCAATCGCCGCGATGGCAAGCGGCCTCTTCCTCCTCCCCGGCTTAGGAGGAAGCCTCAGCCTGCTCCCAGGCTGGGAAGGAGTGTAGGGGCCGCCTGTCATCGCGGCAATTGCTGCGATGGCAAGCGGCCTCCTCCTCCCCGGCCTCGCGTAGGCCTTGGAGGACCCCGCGGCCGGAGCTCCAACCGCGGAGCCTTCCAAGGCCCCTCTGGGGCTTGGGAAACACTGTCTCCCAGGCCCCAGAGAGGCCTCAGAAGCGGCTCTGCGATTGCGGAGCCACCTCCAGGGCCTGGCTGGGGGGGGGAATCCCAGGGGCGGGGCCAAAACGGGGCGGGACCGTGCGGACCCGCCCCAAACTGGGAAAGTCCCGCCCCTAGGTGGAATATGGCAAGCCTATCTGTGTGTGTTGTGTGTGCCTTCAAGTCATTTCCAACTTAGGGCAACCCTAAGACAAACCAATCATGGGGTTTTCTTGGCAAGATTTTTTTCAGAGTACATTTGCCATTGCCTTCCCCTGAGGCTGAGAGCATGTGATTTGCCCATGGTTGCCCAATGGGTTTTCTGGCTGAGCAGGAATTAAACCCTGATGCCCAGAGTAGCAGTCCTACATTTAAACCACTATGCACAGTGGCTCCTTACTTTGAGAGAAATGGAGGATAAATCTATAGAAGAATCACCAGAAAAATTGGGGGGAAAGGAACTTTGTAGAAATACCCAATTAAGAGAACAGATGGCCTTTTGTTGGGAAAGAAACATATACAGATGGTGTGTATAAGCAAGAGGAAGAGGAAGAAATTGTGGATGATCAACCTGATATTGCAGTTTTTGAAATGGTGAATGATGGTACCGGTATTTGTGAGAAGGATCCTATAAGGTCTGTTGAGATAAGAAGAGTGATTACTGGATGGAAGAGAGGTGAGCTAGAGAAATTTATGGAGGAGGTAAGGATGACATTGAAGGAAGCGAAAACTCTGAAAACAAGGCAGTTTTACGACATGGAGCGTTATACCCAGGGAGGAGGTGGAAAGAGAGACTTAGTGTTTAAGATTAAAGAGACAGCATATGTGTTACATGGCTGTAGGTTTTGGGGAAATAATGCCCATCTCATACAAAAGCTAGAATTTGGGAGGAAGTGAGATTTAAATACAGTGGTACCTCGGGATACGAAATACCCAGGTTACGAAATTTTCGGGATACGAAAAAATCCCATAGGGAATTATTGTTCCGGGTTACGAATGTTTTTTCAGGTTACGAAAAAACTTTTGGTGCTTTTCGGCGCTATTTTACACGGAATCGCGGCTTTTCCCCATTAGCGCCTATGGCAATTCGGCTTACGAAGGCTTTTCGGGTTACGAAAGCGGCCGCGGAACGAATTACTTTCGTAACCCGAGGCACCACTGTAGTTATAAACGAAAGAGTATCGGATTGGCTTTATCTGGTTCTGGAATAATAGGTATGGCATTTGAAACTTGGTTTTTTCATATAATTAAATTGGAACTCAAGGAAGATTTACAGTGATATTAAATGTAAAGAGATGACTCTAAAAACATATTTGGAGAGACATGTTCTTAAGAAGTCTAAGAGTTTAAGTGTTTAAAGACAGCATCTGTGTTGTAGCTTTAGATGTTAATGGAAGAACAAAGCAATTTTGCCATTAGAGGACTGGAGGGTTTTTTTTAGATTTAGTTGAAATGAAAGGATTATTAACTATAATGGGGGGGAGGTGGTTGTGCTTTCTTTTTCCTATCATGAAGAAAGTTTTTAATGAAAGATTGGAAATTTTAAACTTTTTACTGTCAGTTTTGTAGAAATGGAAAGTTTAAATATTCATTAGGGTTTTTTTTTTAAGTAGCACATCATATTAGTTTTGGGTTTTGAAGTCAGTAGGAATAGTTAAGAGGTAGAAGTGTAAGGTATTGATATATAAGGGGAGTAAGGTTTTATATCACTTATAACCATTGGTAAGAAAGTTGGAAACAAATGTTTTTTCTCTCTCTCCCCCTCTCTCTTTCTTTTGCACTATTTCTTCATTCCTTTTCACTTTTATTTCAATGTATACTATTTGAATGTATTTAAAATCTTTTTTCCCCCTGTGGCATTGCAGTCTAGCTAAATCAGCCTTTTTGTACTATCTGCAAAGACTGTGTGGGGAAAAGAAACCCTGAGCTTCCAAATAGCAAATAGTTTTTAACTAACACTGAAAGTTACTGATTTCTAGGGGTTTTCTCTCATCTCACTAAAAGGACACTGGACAGTCCTTCCTTCTAAATGCATCCAGCGTTTAGAGAGTGGTTAGCCTATGTGAATAGTATTCTGTGTTCATGCTCCTGCTATAGAGGACATTAAACTTTAGGGCAGTGTAATTAGAGAGCAGAACTGTGGCCTATAGTGGCTGCTGAAACATCCCTTCCACACTCTGAAAAACCAAAGCATCCCCTTCTTAGAACTCCCAGCTCAAACAAGGCTGTACAAACAGGATCTGTGAGCTTCAGGATGAGATACCCTGTTTTGCAGTTATTTGCACAAATACAGAAAGAACATTCTTCTTCATGGTCTCTTTGAATCACACAATTGGGTTTTACTGCAACTGCCAGAGGACATTTGGAACCATCTAGACTAGCTAGGCAAGATTTTTCACAATAGCTCCACCCACCATATATATCCATCCAAGTTTCCCACTCATCTTGGAACTTTCTATTGTATCATACTGCTTTCAGTTTTGACTTCGGCTCATTCTTCGACTATTCTCTATTCCTTGGACACTGTTATTCAGAATATGTTTTGACTTCTTTTTCCATGATCTCTCTTCGCATGCACCTCTACAGTTTGGTTTATTTTGGTTTGAATTTGCAACTAACGGAAAAGATTGTGGGGTGAAGCTTCCTGCCATGATGGAGATGCCTGATGTTTGTTTCTCAGTGAGGGTCACAATGTGAGCACCTGCATTCCGTGCAAGGTGTTCACTTCTCAAGTGAGGAAAAATATAGAATTATACCTCAAGGCCTTGCTGTATGAGAAAGTATTAAAGCCCTCTTGCCCTCCGACAGCAACTGTGTCAGTACCAACTAAACTGATGTCTGAACCCACTTCCACCAGAAAAGTGGAGAAAAGACATGCTGATTCTGAGGGTGGATCTACTTAGCAAAGACCCTCAGTATTAGGCCACAGTACCGGAAGGGCTGAATCCATATGAGGTGGAAAATCTACAGTCTCTGCATTGAGAGGCATTGACACTGAATGCTCAGTTTTGAGACACCAGGCTCCACCTCCATCTGAGCATCAGAGAAATGTACCCTTGACACCAGGATCCTCAGTTCACATAAGGGACTCTTCTGCTTGTCTAGCAGCAAAAAAGAAGAGCAAGCACTCCCGTCAGTCTCTGACCAGAGAATCTCATACTAGGGCCCCAACAAGACACCAAGTGTCAGCAGCTGCTGACCTATCAGTACCAACAACCTTTCCTGACCCAGTGCCTGTTTCCCGCAGTCATCCTTCTCCTTCAGTGTCTGCGGGTTCTTCAAGTGGATGAGGACCCTTCACCCAAGAAGATGAAGTTCTTGAATCTCCACATAGAAGGGTTCCTACCCCTCAGAGGTCTTCCGGCATGGGAGAACCTGACACTGGTGCACTACTGTCTTCACCAGGTTCAGTTCAAGTGATTTCACTGGCTTGAATTCTAGTTCTTGCTTGCTTGCTTTCTGACTGTTATGTGGCTTCTGTCTCCAGATCCCCTTCACCTACTTATCGGGGCCAGTTCCATTCCAGTCTCGAGCCCTGATGGCACAGTGGTTAAATGCTGGTATTGCGGCCATTCACAGCCATAAGGTTGGGAGTCCAATCCCAGGCAGGGCTCCAGGGTCTACTCAGCCTTGCAGCCTTATTCTGGTTTTCAATAAATTTCTGATTATATCCACACATGTGTGTTTTTCTTTCTCAGCATGACACCCCCTCCTCCAGGTGTGGAAGCTTGATAATCACCCAATGGCATTATTCACAGAGACCATGAAGAAGGATAGGTTACTTACCTGTGACTGGGGTCATCTGTGAAGTCATACACACATCCATCATGCCTCTTGATGTTCAGAGGATGATACTATATGATGTCCATGAGAAATGAAGTAACTGAGAGGGAATCTTGGATATATGTATAGGGTAGGTGGTGTTATAATCATGCCTATCTATTCTAGAAGGTTTAGAACATTCTCTGCGCAGGTGCAGTAAAACCCAGTTGTGTGACTTCATAAATGACCATTCTAAGAGCTACAGTTACATGTTAGCAACCTGTCCTTCCCTCCTGCACCCAGTTAACAAAGAAATGAGATTAAAATTCTCATATGGTGAAGTGGCAAAGTAATTATTTGTAGTCATGGTATTTTGATCTACCAAGAAATCTTATTTAACTTTAATTTGTATATTTTTTGAAAGCCAATGTGGCATAGTGGTTTGAGTGTTGGACTACAACTCTCGAGACTGGGGTTTGATTCCCAGCTCGGCCATGAGGCCACTGAGTGACCTTGGGCAAGTCGCATACCCTCAGCCTCGGGGATCCATCTGGGAGAGGCAGGAAAATATAAATAAACTATTATTATTATTATTATTATTATTATTATTATTAGGCAATGGCAAACCTGTTTGGAACAAATCCTGCCAAGAAAACCCTACGATAGGTTCATTTTAGGATTGCCATAAGTCAGAAACTACTTGTAGGCACACAACAACAAGCAACAATGACTATGTATAATTTTTAGTTCAGCACAGACAAGTAGTGCAGATCTCTGGAAGAGTCCATGAGAAGAAACAAATTCAGAATCCAGGGAATACTTTTAGCAAGATTCTTCTGTGCATCAGTTGCTGCTGAGCATGAGGCCGAGGGTGAAGTTGCACTCAAGTCTTGCTAATGGGCTGCTGCTTATACTGAACTGATTGGCTACTGTATGAACAGAGTGTTGGATTAGATAGGGCTTTGATCATATCCAATATGACTTTTCTTATGTTCTTAGGAACATAAGGATTTACAAAGAATTGAGTAAGCTTTCAAGTTCAGCTGGGGTGGGTGGAAACCCCTGCTTACTTTTCATAACATTTGAATTGGAATACCTTTCCTATCAAATGTAAATGACTAAAATAATGGGTCTAAGCCATTATAAGGTTAAATAGTAGAGAACAATTGTATAAATATATTAAACATTTTAGGAATAATTCATACTTTAGTCCCTGCATGCTCCCCCATTTTATTAGCTTCCTGTTTTACAACCAGGTGGAATGCAGTTTTGAATGCATAAGACAATTCCTTAGTGGTGTAAGAATGAAACCTTGATCTGGGGAATTTATCATCAGCTCAACCAGAGGAGCAGTCTCTAGTCCTGTGTTTATGAAGGTAGCCAAGGTTATATTAGGTCAACAGAGACAAGTTTCATGAAAATTGACTACTGTTTATCATTCATACACATCTAAGATAATCACATACTCACACAGTGCTGTCGTGTGTGTCTGTTTTTAACAACATTTTACTGCCTTTAACTCTAAACTCCATTTTAGCAGTGGATCCGTTCCAGACTCCCCCCACAAAAATGGAAAATTGCCAATATTCAAGCCCCATTAGCTTGAATGGTGGCGCACACCCCATTTTGTCCCCCTCTGTTTGCTGTCCACAAATGGCCGAGGATTCGAAGTCCGCAAAAATGGAGGGGCGCCTGTAGTTTATCAAAAGGTACTGTTTTAGGAGTCTCATTGAGACCTGGAAATGATACTAATAATAAATAATAATAATAATAATAATAATAATAATAATAATAATAATAATAATAATAATAATAATACAATTATAGGTTGAGTCTCCCACATCTGAAATGCTTAGGACCAAAAGTGTTTTGGATTTTGGATTCCCCCCCCCCCCCAGATTTTGGAATTTTTGCATACACATAATGAAATATCAAGGAGATAGGACCCAAGTCTAAATATGCAATTCATTTATGTTTCATATACATCTTATACACATAGCCTGAAGATGATTTTATACATATTTTTAATAATTTTGTGCATGAAACAAAGTTTGTGTACATTGTGAACCATCAGAAAGCAAAGATGTCACTTTCTTAGCCACCCATGCAGACAATTTGGGATTTTAGAATATAACAGATTTCAGAATTCCAGATAAGGGATACTCAACCTGGATGGATTATGCTAAATCACTGCTTATTAAGATTTTTGTAAGTGATATAATCCTTGTATTATAAATTAGTAAAATGATAATTGTTTTCCATGTGTAACTATGACAGTGCTCTTCCCATTGTCAAAAATGGGATGTTGCTTTTCATTTTCTACATTGGAATGGCCTTGTCCTCAACAGGCACTTGGGCAGATCTTTGTCTAAACACAGTCTGAGATCAACCCTGAGACATATCTGTTTGTAAAGATGTGTGTGGCCTGAGGGAACAAGAAGGTTTGTTCTGAGGGTTTTTTAAAACAACAATTTCCTATTTTTGCTACAAGCTAATTTAAAGTGAAAGACAAGTTTGGTTTGATGTGCTTCTGTCTATCTGCCAGCTTCTGCACCTTCCTGGTTCTTAATGCAGCATGTTCACTTCTAAATGAAAAAATAATTATGAAAATACATCCATCTCTTGCACGCTTACTATTTTAGATAAATTATACCTTAACATCCTGCCCCATTGGGAAGGAGAAACATGAAACAGGCTAATTGAATTAAACTTTCAAAGGGATGCAGTTGTTGATAGTCCTTCTCTTATTTCCTGGACATTAGTTTGTAACAACCTAGTCACAGGCTATTGTAAGAATTCAGTGGTGCAGTTAATATCCTACCAAGCTTGTTACTGTATGTGTTTTTAGGGCATGCATAGGTTGTGATTTGATCTACCACATCTGATCCTTGCATGTGACACAGCTCCTATCTACAGTCTTTCTGCTTCCCCTCCATCCTGTGTATGGGTGGGTGAGATATTCAGCAAGAAGGGGTAGCTTAAACAAACAAGATTCTTCTGCCATCTTCAAAGATTTACAAATGTTTACAAATATTTTGTGGACTGCAGTGTAATTCATCATCTTGCAAACCATGGAGAGCTGTGGCTTAGATGCCATCCAGCGCATTATATTTCCTAGATAAGAAGAATTTAACTGAATATTATACCTGTTCTTGTTTTGCCATTTCCTTGTACTTGATATTTGATCATAAATCATAGAAAGGGAAACATGAGGATTTGAAGTGTAGGAGAAGACATACAGACAGGGTCTTACTTACATGCTTAGTATGAAGTCTTGATGATGTGTTATTTACAAGTCACATCAAAAATACCTAGAAACACATAAAGAATCATCTTTTCTTTTCAAATTAAATCTCCTCTTTATAAATGCTCAAGGGTTTGTTAGTTTGTTAGAGACCATAGACCATGGTATCCTTCTGGGGCGCCTGGCAGAGGTGGGAATCGGGGGCACTGCGCTCCAGTGGTTCCGGTCCTTCCTCTCTGGGAGGTCCCAGATGGTGCAGCTGGGAGACGTGTGCTCCGATGAGAGGGCCCTTAAAACTGGGGTCCCTCAAGGAGCCATTCTGTCTCCCATGCTATTTAACATTTACATGAAACCGCTGGGAGAGATCATCTGGAGACATGGGGCGCGGGGTTATCAGTACGCTGATGACACCCAAATAATTTTCTCTATGTCTCCGACTGATGCAGTGACTGAGGATGGCGTCTCTCCTCTCGTGGCGTGCCTGGAGTCAGTAATGGGCTGGATGAGGGAAAACCGACTCAAATTGAATCCAGAGAAAACGGAGGTACTTGTGATAGGTTCCCCTGGTCCAGGAATGGCGGTAGTTCCACCTGTCCTGAACGGGGTCACGCTCCCTGTGAAGGACTCTGTGCGCAGTCTGGGGGTGCTTCTTGACTCGTCGCTTCACCTGACTGCTCAGGTGAATGCGACGGTCAAGAGCGCCTGTTATCAGCTTTGGCTTATTCGCCAGCTGCGCCCATACCTGGCCCAGAGGGACCTTGAAACGGTAGTACATGCTCTGGTAACCTCGAGATTGGATTTCTGCAACGCACTCTACATGGGGCAACCCTTATACCAAACCCGGAAGCTGCAAATGGTACAGAATATGGCAGCCAGGCTGGTCCCTGGAACTTCCAGGGCCAGCCATATTACACCGGTGCTTAAAGATCTGCACTGGCTGCCTATTCGCTTCCGGGCACAATATAAGGTGTTGGTAATGACCTATAAAGCCCTAAATGGCTTGGGCCCAGGATACCTGAAGGACCGCCTCTCCCCGTATATTCCGTCCCACACCCTCAGAACATCTGGGCAGCAACTCCTTAGGGTGCCTGGGGCTAGGCTGTCCTCCACTACGAGGAGGACATTCTCCATCGCCGCCCCGGCCCTTTGGAACACGCTGCCCACAGAGCTCCGCTCGATTACCTCCCTGGCCCAATTTAGAAAGGATTTGAAAACCTTTCTCTTCCATCGTGCATTCCCCGACTAAAAGTCCAGTGGGCCTCCCTTCCTCTTCTGTGGCAAAGAGGATGGGCTACGGGGGTTTTATATTGTTGTTGTTTTATTGCACTTGTATTGTATTTTTATTGTATGGTTGCACTTTGTATTTTATCATGTTGTAAACCGCCCTGATCTGCGGAAGGGCGGTATAAAAATAAAACTTTTATTATTATTTATTTATTATTATTAGTTTGTTTGAGTGAGTGAGTAGGGATTCTCCAGTTTTTCACAAATTTTATTTTTGTAACGGAAGCTGCAGCTTGGCCAATCCAAAGGTGACTGACTCCAGTGAAACATCTCACACAGTATAGAAGAAGGAGAGAAAAAAAGAGTATTGTTGACAACACCAATAAAATGTTGCAGTATTCCACCTCACATCTTGGAACATCTTGGAAAGGAAGAGGAGGCAAAGAGACTAAGGGAGGAAAAATCAATCAAAAAAGAAGAAAGTGCTCTACTGAGAGATAAGGCGACAAGAAGGCTGATGATGGAGAGATTAGAGAGGGAAGAGAAAATAGTCAGGAAAGATTGCAAAATTTTATCAAACTTCATTCAGTAGCAGGCTAACGTTGCTTGTATCCGCCCAGTCTAATCAAAGAAAAAGTGGAGTTTTGGGGGCCAGGTGCATAATTGGATCAACAACCAGGTTCAATGCATAGATCAGCTTCAAAACAGCCACAAACAAAATGAGGGCGTGAAGGAGATGGCTACCACCTCCATTACCACCAATCACCATGGTTCTACAATAGGATCTTCAAAAGCAAGGTCCCGTAGAAAAATAGAGAAACCATCAGCTTTATCGTTGTAAGTAAACTATGCACTTGGCCTCTGAATGGGAGCCTTGACTTCAGGCAGGCGCTCCTCAATAACTGCTCTTCTGGCCTCCAAACGCTGCCCTGCAAAAAGAAATCACACAACATCACATATGAACATAATTTGTGGAACACCCAATAAACCCACCAGGGAAAGATATAGTTTCTTACTTATCTCTTCAAGCTGCCTTGGGGGCTGGCCAGCCTCAGGAGCAGAAAAGGTGTGGGTGAGGGAGAGAAGATTAATATTAGAGATGCAGAATACTTTTTTTTTTATAGCAAAGGTGTGTTTTTCAAAATCGTTTATGGAAGGTGTGGGCAGCTATCCCTTCTGCTATCATTAGAGCTGTTTAGATAGATGGATGGATGGATGGATGGATGGATGGATCCAAACCAAAATGGGATGTGATCATGTGTGCACTGGCCACCTCTATTCCTCCTTCCTACTCTTCAGCATATTCTTCTGAAGCTGGAGAGCCCCAGGCTCATTGCCCCAGTGTGCTCACCAATGCACCCCTGACAGCCAAAACAAGAGGGGGAAATGTTTACTTACTTATCATTCAACCATAAAAATAATTTTGTTTATAGACAGAAAATATTGTTATCTTTCTATGTGCCTGGCAGCCACCTGTCCCTCCAGCTTGGTCTCCCTGCTGCCACCCATAGGGAGAACATCTTTTCATAAAATGGAAGCTTTCTTTGAGCTGGAGGCTCACCATTGTGAGCCTTCAGTGCCTCAAAAAATCTTGCTTTATAGTTTTGAACAGCCATCTGTCCAAAACCATTTTGGCGTAGTGACCTGGAGGCTCGGGCGAAGTAATGTCTCCTATTGCCGGAGTGCATGATGCACTCTGGAGCACCAACCTATTGTGCAAGGCTATCAAGCAACAGGTTTGTCTCCCTGGTGCACCAGTCTGCGATCCTCCTGGCCACTCACCCAGCAGCCATTAATAATTTTTTAAAATAAATGTTATTAAATAATTTAAAAAGTAATTCCAAAAAAAGAAACGTCATATTACATAGAGTATTTAAAATATACACATATTCACCCCCTCTTATATATTTCTACAAAAAAATGTCAGTGTCTTTATTGTACGTCCTTAACCACTGAGTTCCTCCGATCTCTCTCTCTATATGTGTAATACTGAACTCTTAAAGATCCCCTTATTTCACCATTAATTTCCTAATGTTAGTGTTCTAATTTCTAGTTCAATCTGAAATACTTTACAACTATTAACTTTATATTCATTTACTTCCCTTCTATAAAACGCTTTATGTTTTTATCTGGTTCTAATAATTCTAATTAATATTTAAAAATGCTCCAATTATTCATAACATATTATTGTAGTTGCGACCTAGGCACACACTATTAATCACTCGTTTTCCAGGGCTAAATGTATTTCTCCAACTTTTTCATTTTTCATATAATCTTTCCACATTTCCCAGTTTCTGTAAAAGTCTCCTAACAAACCATTTTTTTACTAAACATGTAAGTCTATCCATTTCGTAAAAGTCCATCATTTTCAATTGTCATTCTTCCATTGAAGGACATTCTTCTTTCTTCCAATACCTGGTGAATACAGTCCTTGCTGCTACTATTGCATATGTTAAAGTTTTTTCTTTCTTTCTTCCCAATTTTAAGTTGTCTGTCATGTTCAAGAGATAAATTTTTGAGTTTGGCTTTTCTCCAATTTTATATATTTTCTTTAATCCTATGTGTATATTTTTCCAAAATTTCTTAGCTTTACCACAGTTCCACCACATGTGCAAATAACTTCCTACTTCATTTTGGCATTTCCAACATGTGTTTTTATTTTTCTTAAACATTTTTGCTAGCTCAAATGGAGTGAGATACCATCTGTATATAGATTTGTATATATTTTCTCTTACTTCTACACTACTAATTTGTTTGATTTTTATTTTCCAAAGATTCTCCCATTCTTCTAATTGTATTGACTCATTTAAATCCTTTGCCCATTTCAACATATACTCTTTCACCACTTCTTCTTCTAATTCAAATGTAGATACCAGTTTGTATAAGTTTGAGATTTGTTTCTTAGGTTGCTTTATTATCTTTTCCATTTCCAATTCCCCTTTTCCAATTCCTCTTTCTTTCATATCCATCAAGAACCTTTCTCTAATCTGTCTGTATGCAAACCAGTTACAGATATATCCCTCTATTATTAATTCTTCCTGCATTTTCATCCTTCTTCTTTCTTTTTCCATCTTTGTAATATCCTCATATGTCACCCATCTATTCTTTTGGAACTCTTCCCTCCAATACATTGCCTTGTTAGTAGATACCCATAATGGGATTTTACTATACCATTTTCTCTTGTATTTTAACCAAATTTGCATCGTGGACTTTCTAATAATGTGGTTATTAAAGTTTCTATCACTTTTAATCTTATCATAGAACATATATCCATTCAGGCTGAATTTTAAATCAATTCTTTCCAAATTTAAATTTCTTTTATTCTCTAATTTCATCCAGTCTAGCATCTAATCTAATACACACACATAATAGTAGCATTTTAAATTTGGTAAGGTTAGCCCTCCTTTATCAATTGTGTCATATAATCTTTTCATTTTTATTCTCGGTTTCTTATTATTCCAGATGAATTTCAAAATGTCTCTCTCCCAGCTCTTGAATGGCCTAGCATTAATTATAATGGGTAAACTTTGAAATAAAAAAATCATTTTAGGTAACACCGACATCTTCAGAATTGCTATTTTGCCCATCCAGGAGATATTCAATTTTTGCCACCTTTCCATTTCTTTTTTGATACTTTTCCATATTTTGTCATAGTTATTTCTAAACAGTTCTATATTTTTTGTCGTAATATTAATCCCCAGATATCTTACCATTTTTTGTCTGAAATCCAGTTTTTTTCCTTCAATAAATTTACCTCTTCCTTATCCATATTCATTGTTAATACTGCCGTTTTTTCCTTATTAATTTTATATTCCACCACCTTGCCAAATTCCTCAAATGTTTGCATCATAATTTGATGACACTCCCCTGGATTGGTTATTGTTAGAATTAAATCATCAGCATAGGCTCTCAATTTGTATTCTTCCATTTTCAATTTAAATCCCTCGATTAAATGATTTTCTCTAATATTATTTAACAAAATTTCCATCACCAATATAAACAATAACGGGGATAATGGGCAACCCTGTCTCACACTTCTATAAATTTCACATACAGTGGTACCTCGGGATACGAAATACCCAGGTTACGAAATTTTCGGGATACGAAAAAATCCCATAGGGAATTATTGTTTCGGGTTACGAATGTTTTTTCGGGTTACGAAAAAACTTTTGGTGCTTTTTTCGGCTTTTTCGCACGGAATCGCGGCTTTTCCCCATTAGCGCCTATGGCAATTCGGCTTACGAAGGCTTTTCGGGTTACGAACGGTGCCGCGGAACGAATTAATTTCGTAACCCGAGGCACCACTGTATATCTGTTATCTCTCCATTTATCCTGATTCTCACTTCTTGCTTTGTGTATATTGCTTCTACCCAAGTTTGAAATCTATTTCCAACTTCTAATTTTTTTAATAATTCACACTTAAATTGCCAGTATACATTATCAAACGCCTTCCCTGCGTCTATGAAAATCAAAGCCAATTTTTTATGTATATTTTTCTTGTGGATTTCAATCAGGTTAATCACATTTCTTATATTATTTTTAATCATCCTATTTGGGAGAAAGCCTGATTGATCTTCATTAATCTAATGAGCAGGTACTTTTTAAGGTTATCTCCGATTGTGTCCATGTTTGTGGGATCTTTTCGGTCATCACTTCATTCATAATTTGTAGTACAGTAGTGGTTTTTAAATAAATTCCTGGCACTTTTTGTAATATTCATTTGTAAAACCGTCAGGGCCTAGAGTTTTCCCAGTTTTACTTCTGTTAATTGCATCTATTAGCTCCTGCAGCGAGATGGTTTGATTTAATATTTCTTTTTGTTCCTCTGTAAATTTCTTTAGATTTTGAGCATTCAAGTATTTTAGTATTTTATATGTATTAACTTTTGGTTTTTTAACAGTTCTGTAAAATAATTTTTAAAAATCTCTTTATAGCATTTTGTGACGTTATTAATTTCTCTCCTTCTTTAATTAAAGCAATTGTTCTTTTTTCTTTCTCTTTTCTAATTTGATACGCTAACAGTTTCCCAGTCTTATTGGCTGATTCAAAATATCTTTGCTTTAAAATTTTTAATTTTTTTCCCATTTCTTCCACTAGTAATATCGAAACTTGTTTTTGTAGATATTTTACCTCTTGAATAATTTGTTGATTTTTTTGGGGGGGGGGTTGAGGGCGTCATCCCTTTCCTTTAATTCATTATTTATTTTTTCTAATTTTTCTTGTCTCTTTTTTTAAATTTCCGAAGCCTTCTTTATCATCCACCCTCTTATTACCGCTTTATGTGCATCCCAAGCCACTTGTAGTGAGGTACCTTTATTTAAATTTTCCTCGAAATATCTATCTGTTTTATTATTCACCAACTCCTGATCCTGTAACACTTTCGAATTTAATTTCCAACTGAACTGCCTCTTTCTTTCTGGATTTAAATTTAGCTGCACAGGGTTGTGGTCCGAAAGTATTCTAGGCAATATTTTTACCTCTTGAATTTTAGTACTTAAATGGGTAAATGCTAAAATCATATCTATTCTAGAGCCAATAATCATCATCATCATCATCATCATCATCATCATCATCATCATCATCATCATCCACTTAATCTCAGGGAATCCAAGTGGATTACAGCAGTAAAATACGGTACAATTAAAAGAGATAGATTAAAAAATCCAAAATCTCCCACCCTCCCCCTCACATAAAAACATAATCAAGTCCTAAAAAGAGATTAAACTGAAAAGGAGTTAAAACATTAATATACAATACACGAAAATGAGATAAAAATTTCAAGTGGAGTCCAAGTAGGGTACATAAATAGACAGCATCGCTCCCGAGCGTCCTTGGCGGCCTGCTCCAAAGAAAAGACCCTGGTATACAGAAGACCTTCGCCAGATGAAGCGGGCTGTGCAACGACTAGAGCGTCACTGGCAGAAACATGGGAACTTATCTGACAAGACACTCCATGAGAACATGTTACGTTCCTACGGAGTGGCAATCGATGCAGCAAAGAACGTGTTCTGTGCTGCAAGGATTGCATCAGCAGAGTCCCGTCCAGCAGAGCTGTTCAGGGTGGTTAGGGAATTAACACAAACCTCAGCCACCCTGAACCCTTTATTAAAGCCAACTATAACCCGCTTTGATGCTTTTAATGACTTTTTTGCCGATAAAATCTCTCAAATAAGGGCCAATCTTGACGCCAGTCTTTTGACAGATCCTATAGCAGAGGTGTCCAGTGACTCTGGAAACAAGGTTATTCTGAATTGCTTTGAGTTTATTAGTACCGAGGACGTGGACAAGCTCCTTGGTCAGGTGAAAAGGACGACTTGCCCTCTCGACCCTTGCCCTTCTTGGTTGACCGTTCAGGGAGGAATTGCTATAAAAACTGCATTACATCGTATAGTAAATACATCTCTTCGGGAGGGTGTATTCCCACTGCCCTTGAAACAGGCAGTGGTAAGACCCCTTCTGAAGAAACCCTCCCTTGACCCTCTGTTAATGACCAACTACAGACCAGTCTCCCTACTACCATTCTTGGGCAAAGTGATTGAGAGGGCAGTCGCCTTTCGGCTCCAGGCAGTCTTGGATGAAGCCGATTATCTAGACCCATTTCAAACTGGCTTCAGAGCGGGACTCGGAGTCAAGACTGCCATGGTCGCCTTAGTCGATGATCTCCATCTAGGCATAGGCAGGGGAAATGTGACCCTGTTAGTGCTTTTGGACATCTCAACGGCCTTCGATACCATCGACCATGGTATCCTTCTGGAACGCCTGAGAGAATTGGGTATCGGGGGCACTGTGCTTCAGTGGTTCCGGTCTTACCTCTTGGGAAGGTTCCAGCTGGTGAGGCTGGGGATAGTTCCTCCCATAAAAGGGAGTTGACATCTGGCGTTCCTCAAGGCGCCATTCTATCCCCCACGCTATTTAACATTTACATCAAGCCGCTGGGAGAGATCATCTGGAAGAATCGAGCACGGTGTTATCAGTACACTGATGACACCCAGATCTATCTTTCCATGTCTCCGAGTGATACAGTGACTAAGGATGGCACCTCCCCTCTGGATGCCTGCCTGAGGTCAGTAATGGGCTGGGTGAGGAAAAACAAACTCAAGCTGAATCCAGAGAAAACAGAGGTACTTGTGATAGGTACCCCAAGTCCAGATAGGGAAATTTGCCATCCTATCCTTGATGGGGTTATGCTTCCCCTTAAGGATAAAGTTTGCAGTTTGGGAGTACTCCTGGATTCATATCTACAGTTATCATCTCAAGGAGATGCGATGGCCATGAGTGCCTGGTATCAGCTTCGGCTGATACCCCAACTGCGTCCCTGTCTGGATCAAAAGGACCTTGAAACTATAGTACATGCACTGGTAACCTCTCGCTTGGATTTCTGTAATGCACTCTACATGGGGCTACCTTTGTACCAGGTTCGGAAGCTTCAGTTAGTTCAGAATGCTGCAGCCAGATTGGTCAAGGGTTCCCCAAGATCGGACCATATAACACCTATATTAAAATCTCTCCATTGGCTGCCTATTAGCTTCCAGGCGCAATACAAAGTGTTGGTTGTTACCTATAAAGCCCTACATGGCTTGGGCCCGAGTTACTTGAGGGAGCGCCTCTCTCTACATAATCCGTCTCGTACCCTCAGAACATCGGGAACATATCTACTTGAATACCCTAGGGTAAGATTAGTAGCGACCCAGCAGAGAGCCTATACAGCGACAGCCCCCGCTCATTGGAATGCTCTTCCTGAAAAGATTAGACTTTGTCCCACACTTGAAGCCTTCAAGAAGGCATTGAAAACTTATCTTTTTCAGAAAGCATACCCCCTTGATTCTCTCTAAAGATAGAATACCCTAAGGAAGATCAGGATGTCTAATTCAGTCAATTGTTTTTAAATTGTTGTATAATGTATTAGATTTTATGTAATTGTTGATGTAATCATAGATGTAATGTATTTTTGTAATCTATTGTTTTGTATTGTGACATATGTTCACACAATTGCCATATTGTGAACCGCTTTGATCAAGAAGGAAAAGCAGTATACGAATAAAGCTTTTATTTATTATTTATTATATAAAGATAAGAGATGGTAGATGAAAGGGGAAAGCAGGGGAGGCAGGGCAGCAAGGGTGTTCTAGTCTGGAAAGGCCTGACGGAAGAGATCTGTCTTAATACCCTTCTTGAAGGTATCCAAGGTGGTAATCTGACGGATCTTGTCCAGCAGGTCATTCCAGAGTCTAGTAGCAGCTGATGAAAAGGATCTCTGGGCCACTACAGTAAGTCTAGTCCTCTTAGGTCGGAGCAGATTCTTCCCAGTGGAACGAAGAGTGTGGGGTGGATTATATGGGAGAAGGCGCTTCCGCAAGAAGTCAGGACACAAGCCATGTAGGGCTTTGAAGGTTAAAGCCAACACCATGTATCTTGCCCGGAAGCTAATAGGCAGCCAGTGAAGGGATTTTAAAACTGGTGTAATGTGGGCAGATCTAGGTGTGCCAGTAACCAACCTGCATTGACATTGTCCTGCAATGACCAAAGAAGCCATATGTATGCACTTATATATCAACAGTTTTGCCTGTATAGGACAAGAAACAACCTGACCAGTCCAGTGATCGTTTTATAACTTTCAAAATATTTCCACCCATTTAGAAACTTTGGGACACTAGTAATATGAACTTTATTGACAGAACAAGTTGGGTGAAGGTGGTAGACAACGCATAGCCATTTTGGGGAGAGTAAATATCTTCTCCGTTGACAGTGGCCAGCAATGGCAACAAAGGTTCACAAACACATCTTTTTGCATTCGCAAAAAGAGGATTTTTTAAAAAGAAATAATGAAAGGTATGCACTGCTGTAGCATCCCACCACCATCACCACACAATAGCCACTATGCACAGTTACTGAGCATGGAATATGAGACAGTACTGTAAAGAAAACAGTGAATAAATGAGAGTTGATTGAATGTGATTTACATTGATATTACCTGGCAGTACCTTGATGTTTGAGTTGTTTCAATTGCTGCATTTCTTGAACCTTGCAGCATGAGTAGTGTAGGAAACATGGGTGGGTTACAGACCACCAAAAAATACGTATGGAATACGTATTAGGGTTAGGAAGGGGCGGTGCTTCTGCACCCCCCTAACCCTAGTACGTATTCCATACGTACGACATGGCGGCGCCCCTTCCATATGGGGGCCGCCATGTTTATGTATCGGACGCATAGCGTCCAGATGTGTCGCGGCACCTATGATGTCGCGAATGCGCCAGCGGTGCCTCGTGACGTCATAGAGGCACCGCAAGAAGGAGCTCCATTTTTGCTCCGCGCGGTGTGGCTGCTACGGCTCCCTCGCGGAGCAGAGGGCGGCGGCGGGAGACCGCCGCAAAGCGGTGGTCTGTAACCCGCCATTGTATCTTTCTTTTAATACCCAGTAATGCTTTCCTGTGTTTCCTGCAAAAAATAGTATGGGTTGTTAAGGTATACAGACACAGGTTGTGTAAAAGATTTTATTTAATTTGCAATGAAAGAACTAATATGACAGAATTACATATTAGCTGTTAAACAGTACTTTTCATAAGCATTACATATGCATTTTTTTAAAAAGTACAGATTAGCAATAAGAAAACACTACATAGTCATCAAGGAATTACAGTGCAGCTTTTACTAAACAGTACATCTGTATGCATCATAATAAAATACAATTTCTCCTTGCTTGCTGCCAAAAGAAATCAAGAAGGACATCCCTCACCATTTCACCTTCCTTTTTAAAAAAAAGTCCTCATTGTTGATCAGTGGGGCATCGAAAGTGTCAAGAATGTATGACTGAGCATACTAGTTGCAGTCCTGCAACACTTCACCCTTAGTTTCAAAAATGTTGTGAAGAATCACACATGATGTAATTATAGAGGGAACATTTTCCTCAGCAACCTCCAAGGAGGCTATAAGACACCACCAAGGAGACTTTTGCCTTCCAAATGCTCTCGTCACTATGTTTCTAGCCCAATTGAGAAATTTTTGAACAGAGCCTGCCTTGGAGTAACCGTTCCTTGGTAGGGCTTCATGAACCACTTTCGTATAGTATAGACACTATCAGCAATCATAGGTGGACCAATCTAGTATTATATATTATATGTAATGTACAATTATGCATTGTCCTTTTAATTTTCAACTTACATTTGTATTTAGGTTTTTATGTTGCCCCTGAAGACCAGGCTACTGAAATATATGTAGGCCAAAATGCATTGGGCTTTTCCAGAATAAAAACAGCCATCCATTGAGGGCTTGGAAAAGTGTCTCCCTTTTTTCCTGTGGATTCTGTTGGGTGATCTCCAGTTTTTGTCTCTTCTACAGTAATATAAATGTATAATTGCAAATGATGATGAGGGAGCTAGAAAAGACTGAAATCTGCCATTCTTTTAATATTTTTTGTAAATAAAAAGCTTCTCATTTTGGTCAGAGAGCTGATTACCAAGCAAATAATGAAAAACTAGTTGAAGTGATGTATCCTCAGTTTAAGGACCAAAAACTGCTTTTTGGAACAAATGTATTTTTATTTATTAATTTTATGCCACTTTTCCTCTGGAGTGGAACCCAAGGCAGCAGCTCACAGAAAAATTAAGTGTGTATGTGTGTGTTGCAGTAAGGAATGATGATGCTGCTGCAAGCACAGCAGCTTTCTGAAAGTACAGTTGCTTGTTGCTTAGGTGGTAGATTTGCACACAAAATCAAGATAAATGAAATGGATTCAGAATTCTTTATATTTCTCTCAAATAGATACCAGATAAGTTGGGAGAGCTGTTAGCAAACAATGATATTAGCTAGTCCTGTAGATATGAAATGCCATGAAATAGTCATTATTGAAAAACGCTATCAACACTGGGATCCACAGTTCACTTCTGTGTAATTTTATTCGGTTATAAGCACCACAACAGGCTGTCAGCATCTATGTTGTTTTATCAGTTCTAATTTGTATAGTTTTTGTTTATAGTTCTGAATGGTTGATAGCTAAGCAAATTTTATTCTGATTTTTGCAGGTCAAGTGTGTTGTCCTTTAAAATAGAAACATATTGCATGTACATTGTATAGTTTGCCTCTTCATAGGTTTAGAACAAAATTAAACAAGAAAATTACTGTGGGGTTGGTTTTTTTGCCTTTAGGAGTGGTGGAGATCTAAATATAGATAACATGAAATAAACTGAAAGAACAGAGGAATTTGCCGAGTTGTGGTTCAAAGTACATTATTCTAATTAAGAAATTATATGGCATAGCAAACAGAACCTTGGCTTATTAAGTTGACCAATAAAGAAGCCACGATTTTCTCAATCTAACTTAATTTATAGGAGTATTGTGGGTATAGTGGGATATTGTATCATGTGAACACCTTGTGCTCCCTGATGGAGCCATAGACTACAAAAACTTAACTTCTTTGGGGTATATAAGAACATTAGGCTAAAAAAATAAAATCATTATTGGATTAATAGAACATATGAACCCAATCCACAAAAAGTCAGTCACATCTGAATCTCATTGAAATCAACAGCAGAAGTTAGCAGTAACTAATTTATTTCCAGTCAACTTAAATATAACTTAAGTGCTACTGATTTTTTTCTGGAGTCTTGTGGGTTAGATCCTGTGAGTTGCACTTAGGTTGCATTGAAATCAGTGGGACTTTCACATTTATTTTATTAGCATCTAAGTGAAAGTAGCTTGAACCTCAGCCCTGCATATGTCTTTGCAAATACCTTGGTTGTTTGTGAATAAAGGAAAATAGTAGTTTCTGCAACGAATTAATGGCCCAGCAAGTTGTTTCAGAATTGACAAAGAGATCCAAAATGCACATTTGAATCTGATGTATTTTTATTCTGTAGTCAAACAAACACTCCTAACATGAGTAATGTAAGTTGCACTCTCCATGTCTAATGAATGATCAGTGCATTATAATATTTCATGTACATGGTGAAGACAGCTCATCTGTACTTGTTCCAGGGCTAGAAAAAAAGGAAGGTTTAAATAAAACAATAATGGAGGAGGAGGAGGAGGAGATGATGATGATGATGATGTCTTGTTTGCTTTTTCTTTTTTCTCATTAAAGTGTGGAATCCCTTTTAAAGAGAATGATGTGATTGTACTTAATGGCACTAAAGAGGATGTGGAAGTGCTGAAGAAACGAATGGAAGAGAGAAGGCAAAAAAGTAAATTGGAGAAGGTAAGATATTTGTGTGAGCACATTGTCTTGAGTTATTTGCACCTATGAAGATAGAATATAGGCCAAGCAGAAAGTTGTAGGTGGCTGTTGACTTTATGTGCCTTGAAGTTTATTTATGGTGACCTTCTTGCAGTGTTTTCTTGACAATACACTGTAACAGAAATTTCAGGAAACTTAAAGTTCTAGGCCTGGCATAGCAAAGAATTGACAAGAGGACCTAGTAAATTTAAAATCCATAAGTTTATTTCCAGTTGTTGACAAAGGAAAACATTGAACTCAGTGGAATTCAAGTTCCAAAAAGCTGAGATCCCGAACAAGACAAAATAGCCCTTTTTATATTATTGAAGACAAAAAGCTTCTTCAATACACCTGATTGGCTAATTACAATTCAAACATACAGAATTCTTACAATCAGAACAGAAATACATGCATACATTAAAACTGCATCATCACTCCTTTCCCCCTCCTTTAGGAATTTAGTAGCTTTCCTTCTAACCTTGCTTCTGAACATCAACAATGTATCCTTATCTTAAATTGTGTATATTATGTCTAATTTTGTTGGTGCCAGCTTCTTACAGGTCATGATGCTCTTTTTACTCCTTTGCTCTAATTTTTTTCTAAACTCCTAGCCTCTATTTTAAAAACCTATTTTTCTTTAACCAAAGCGACTCCATGTTTCTATGGCTTTTTATTTCAACAAGGAATTTCCACCACAACATATTCAGAGATGGTTTGTTATTGCCTTCCTCAAAGAGTTGGAGAGTGAGATTTGTCCAAGATCACCCATCTCCACTTCTCCATGATTTCCATGACTGAGTGGGGATTCAGTCCCTAGTCTCATAGACTCCTAGTCCAAAATTCAAACTATTGCACCACACTAATCCAGTGTAAATTATGGCACCAAAATTCAGAAACAGTCACTGTCACTTTTTCAACTTTCAGAGTGGTGACCAAGATCCCATGAGTTCCTGTGTGCCTGCCTAAAAGGCTATATGTGTCTGTAGAATTCATGACCTTCATATGACAAGATTCTTGAAAGCCTTTTCACTTTATGCAACTTTATGTTCATATGCTAGTGGTGTCCTGGGGTCTCCTGTTTAAGAAATGCAAAGACAAAATAAAGTTTATTGGCTGCATCCTGATATATATTTGCAAATCATTGGATTCCAGCCAATAAATTTCCCCAATATATTGTGTCATTTTGAGTTCACAGTTAAGCTATTTGTTTGGAACTGAGGGACAACAAGAAAGCGGGAAAAGTTTTTCTCCAAACCACAGTATTCATTAACAGAATTGGTGCTTGCTTCCACTAATTTAGAAAAAAAAATTTTTACATGGAAAGGTTTGTTTCCTCTGCCAATTGGAAATATGAACCTCTAACAAATTTATTTACTGATATTCATTCATTCATTCATTTGTATGCTGCCTTTCTCCCAAAAGGGACCCATTAACAAATGTTGTCAATGAAAGAATGAACACATTGGTCTAGCCTTTCAAATCTGCTGCTACTTCAGTTAGTTGCTATTAAGCAGAGCTGTAAACATTTCTCTCGGTGTGAAGGTCAGCGGTATAATCTAAAACAATCCAAGGTGTTTCAAACTACAGTCAGTCCTTCTTATACACGGATTTTTATACACGGATTCAAGCGTCCACGGTTTGAAAATATTTTTAAAAAATATAAATTTCAAATATCAAACCTTGATTTTCCATTTTTTATAAGGGACACCATTTTGCTATGTTATTATATTTAATGGGACTTGAGCATACATGGATTTTGTTATACACGGGGGATCTTGGAACCAAACCCCAGTGTATAACAAGGGTCTAATGTACGTGCTGACTACACAAACATAGAACAGATTCATCTGTGGTGCAGATCCCCTGTTCACTAGTCTTAAGCATATATACGCATGTAAGTACATCCATATGCATACACAATCCAACTGAACAATCACATTTGCATGATATCAGAGCCCATCAGTCTTTTTTACAAATGCAGAAATAGACTAGCTGCAGCATTCCAAGGTTATTACTATACCTCCACAAACAACCATATCTTGATTGACTTTGGAAGCTAAGTGGGGTCAGATCTGGATAATACTTGAATGAAAAACCTCTAGGGCAGTGGTTCCCAACCTGTCGGTCGCGATCCCTTTGGGGGTCAAACGACCCTTTCTTGGAGGTAGTCAGGTTGGGGCTCGCCCCTCCTCCTTCTCCCCCAGGGTGGCCAGGCCTCCTCTGGCCTGCCGCCACCACAGTTGCGTTGGGGCTTCCAGCAGCCTTTGCGGCAAGAAGCCTCACCCTTCTTCCAGCTGGCGGCCTCCCTGATTGGTTGGGAGACTGGGAAGGGCCGGGACTTCTGGCCGCTGGGGCTTGTAGGTGGCTGGTAGTCCCACCCCTTCCTGGCCTCTCAACCAATCAGGGAGGCCGCCGGCTGAAAAAGGGGCGGGACTTACGGATGCAAGGGGGTCACAGCCCAACAAAGGTTGAGAAGCACTTCTCTAGGGAATACTGTCGATCTCCAGATAGGGCTAAGAAGGAATCCTGCCTGAATGTGAAAAACTGCTGCCAGTCAGAATTGACAATACTAGACTGCATTGACCAATGTAAGGTACTTTCCTGTATTCCGTTGACCCTCTAGTCCACCACACTTGTCTTCAAGAGATGCCTCTCAAGCCAAGTCTCTGGCTCAAAGCTTTGTTTTTGGCCGAGGAGCATTAAGGCAGGTTGAATGAAACATTTTTTTAAATGCATCTGAGGAAGTAGACTCAAGTCTACGAAAGCTCATGCTGCCAATTTATTTCTTTCAGTTAGCCTCAAATTGCTGCAGGATCTCTCTACATACTGATCCTACAGACTAACATTGCTATGTCTTTGAATTTTTTTCAGTTAAACAATTTTTAATTGAGCCAGATACTTTATATAATGGTATTTACTGTTATATACTTCTCAATATACATTTTTAAAAATATATAGTGGATGACTTTTCTGTTTTGTTGAACAGAGTGTCCACAACTACTTATTTTTGTATTGAATGCCCTGGAAGAATACCAGATCCTAAATGTTGTATTTGGTAAAAGACTGCCAAGACTGATTGAGTGTTTTGCCATTACTGGGAGTGAAGACGGTGTGCATAGATAATACTGAGTAGTTCTTAGTCCAAAAGCATCTGGCATGTGACTTCTGTTCTCTTGCAATGGTATAAATGGTGACATATATGAAGTTCTACTAGTTGGTATTCATAATGGTGATGACCTTATTGACCCTGATGAACTCTTGACATGAACTCTTTCCAGGCAACTGAGAACTCATGCATGAAACACAGCCTTAGAGCAGAGTGGCCAGATGTCCTATCCACAAAGGAGGACAAGTCACTGTAAAATATAGAACATTCCAGAAAAATGTAAAAAGATGAGTCTGTGATTCGTAGAGTGAAACAATATTTTGTGCAGACATGTTCTATGCTAGATGTTCTAGACCAGGGGTAGGCAACCTTTTTGAGCTGGGGGCCGGGCTGCTGTCCCTCAGACAACTGGGGGGCCGAAGCAAATAAATAAATAAATAAATAATTTTAAAAATAAATAAATAAACCGGGACAAATGTAGGACAAAATTTTCAGATGGAGGACACTTTTTTTTTAAAAAAAATGGAGGACACGTGAAAAAATTTATGCATTTATAATATAAATGCATGTTTCTCAGGCTTCTATAGACAATTGCCCCCTTTGCCTGCTGCTTGCCCCCCTTGCCCGCCGCTTGGCCCCCCTTGCCCACCTCCTCCTGATAGGCCAAAGGCCCCACGCCCTCACGCGAGAGGCCAAAGCCTTCGGCGGCAATCAGCGGCAGGACCGGGCTGGGGCCGGTCCCAAGGCCTTGCCGGGCCGCATCCGGCCTGCAGGCCGCAGGTTGCCTACCCCTGTTCTAGACTGCCACTTGCATCCAATCCATTCTATATGCCCACTTGTGAAGGATCATGGGTCTAGAATAGCACTAGGTTGGTGAAGACTGCTGTAAAACCACTCCATCTAAAGCGAAATCTAGCTACCTACCAAACAATTCTGGTCCAAATAGAAGGATCTGAAACAGTTTCAGGCATTCCAAAGCACATAATGCAAAGGAAGGAATTATATATCGTAGACATTCCACTACCTACTCAACTCTCCACTCCATTTTTTTGATGGTTTTTGGGGCCTCAGTGTGCTGAATGAGGATGACAGTTTCACTTTTTAAATTAGCATCTCATACTTTTGCTGGTATGGTGAAATGACTTGCAATAACAGATTCCCTAGCAACTGCATCATCAAGGCCTCTTTCCAGTTTTGCATCTGGCTTCCTGTTGGAAATGAAACTTAATAATTTGTGAGCTTCTGCAGTTCACATTCATGTTGAAAACTGCTATAAAGATAGCTTTCATGCTGGAAGCTGGATGGCACCCAAGCATACAGTATAGCACTACTGAGCTCTTCGGTATTGCTAATTTATTAGTTTTGCTTCTGAAGTGTTATGTTCCCATTCACCAAATGAATTGCACTGGAAGACATTTTTTTACTGAAATGACACACAGGCAGGGCAGGATGCTATATTACTCTCTCCAAGCAAAGGAGAGGAAAGGCAAATGGTACTGGTGTATATCTTGGTGGTAAGAATGTATACAGTAGGCTTACAAAATCTATGAACACCAAAATCAACTTCATCTCATCTCATCTGTATCTGTAACTGTCCTAGTTTTACTGCCTGCCTCAGACTACACAAAGAAGGGGTTATAAATGAAGATTAAGATGCACTATATCATGGTCTGTGTCCATTTGACAAGTTAGAACTTGAACAGGCTTCCTGAATCCTAGTATTATTTAATATAGGAGGTGTCCTGGTTTCTTCCTACAATAATATTTCCTAAACCTCTGGTGCTATGACACACACACACACACACCACTCTATTTCACACATGCATTCTTTTTTTCTTTGCGGTGCACTATATTTTTCCACTCACTTTTGAGAATGTCTCTGGGGATGAGGCCAACAAATGACTGGAAATCTGGGTTGCAGTGTCAGGAAAATAACATGAAAATTTAGTGTTTTAAAATAGAGGTCAGGATACACAATCAAAGAAGCAGCCTTCTGCTTGAAACTGACATGGTTCCAAGTGACTGCCCATCCTATCTCTTCCAAATTAATTATGTCCTTCTAAATCTCAATAATCTGTTGGATGAAAAGAAGCAGCAGAAGGGAAGGATGTGAAAGAAGATCCTGTTCTTTGCTCTATTATTCAGTCCTACATTCTGTGGGTATTAGAGAAGCCCTTTATTGCCACCTGGTGGGTGTGATAGGGAGAACATCAGCTATGTGATCCCTCTCTCACACGTAGCTTTATGTAGTATATTTTTGTGTATACAGTATTTTTATTTTTGCAACAAGGTATTTGACTTTATGTATTTATTTACTGGTAGTTCATCTCAAAACATAAACTCTCAGCTTAGGGCCAAAATATATTTGTGGTAGTTGTGTTGCCGTATGACAAAATCCACAAGTAGTGATACCTTTATTGGGGCCAACATCAAAACATAAAATACATTATGAAGTTTTTGAAGCTTCATTGGCTTCTTCATCAGGAAAATATGTTAAAAATCATACATCAGAAGAATAGGCCTACGTTCTGCCTGAGATATCAGTTAAGATGGTATTAAGGTATTTCACAGAGACCACTCCTCTTATTGGCCATGTGCGGACTAGGGGGAAAGAACAATAATAGACAGGTAATACAATCTCAACTCTTATTAGCAACAGAAAAGTAACTTGGCTTGAGATCCAGCTGTCTCTGTCCTGTACTGTCCTGTTTAGGAGCAGGATGATGATTGTGATGGTGGTGGTGATATTATTATTGATATTATTACTGACACTAATATTATTACTGACATTATTTCATATGGGGCTCAAGCATAGGTGGATTTTTCCTTATGCGGCAAGGTGTAAGGAGAGGGCCCACTGTAACTGGTTCCTTTATGCCTGTATCCTCTACCTAGAGCTTCTAGACATTTTCCATCCAAATTTCTTGTTTAAATCCATGCCTGCGGAGTTTCAGTTATGCTGAAACTTCAGATACTGACAGTCAGTTTCTTAGATCTCAGATAAGATTTTAATCAGCATTTCAAAGGTCCTTGAGAGACCTAGTCAGCAAAGGTTCTCCAAAAAGATAATTCCAAGCAGCCACCATACAGAATGCCCTCATCCTTGTCCTCACATATGATCTCAGGACACCAGAGGAACTTGAAGGAGAATCTCCTTTGCTTTACTGTATCTCTTTGTCTCAGGAGGTGTACATAGGATGAGGCGCACCTTAAGATATATATTGGTTATGGCAGCAAGATGATCTTGATTTTATTATGTGAATGTAAGTCCTTTTATTCTCACTGTCAAGGACCTTTTCCACATGTCACATTTAAAACGTCTTGTTTTCTTATGCAGAATTCCTGAAATAATCACCATTTTGTCTCACTTGTTTCAGAAATCCAAGAAATCTAAGGCAGCAGAGACTGTTGTGAAATCTGAAGCTATTGCAGGTAAGGTCATGGTCATGTGCAGATACAACAAAATGTCTTCATAAAGAGTATGAAGAGTTTTTTAAGGCTGTGTGTGCGCGCGCGCACGCATCTGAAATAATTGGAGAAACTCTGTACTCCACTGTCATACACACAAAAATAAGAGCATTTATCACCCCCTTTGAGCAAAAACAAAACTTACAAGGCCAAAGCACTTTGTATTACTTTTCCTGTCACTTGTAGGTGGCTCTTCCATCCCACTTAAACCCCTAAATTCTACCTAAACATTAGGAGGAACTTCCTGACAGTAAGAGCTGTTCGACAGTGGAACGCACTTCCTCAGAGAGTGGTGGAGTCTCCTTCCTTGGAGGTCTTTAAACAGGGGCTGGATGGCCATCTGTCAGGAGTCCTTTGATTGTGAGTTCCTGCATGGCAGGGGGTTGGACTGGATGGCCCTTGTGGCCTCTTCCAACTCTATGATTCTGTGATTCTATCATTCTAAATTTAGTATGCTGTTCTTCTCCCAGCCCAGCAGCACAAGCTTCTCTGGATGCTTTTACCAACACAAAGGTTTTAAAACCATTGGTCGTTTGAAAATGCTGTGTTTAGGTACATAAGTGGGTGCTCAGAAGGCAGCTATAATCCCTTGTATTAGAACTGTCTACTCGGAGTTACGTATTCCCATTCCCTTGTCTTTCCAATACAGTATAATCTACCACAAGAACCAAAAAATGAAAAAGATGAGGCTTTATATCTAGTGTCCAAGGGAGGGAAACATATTTGGGATAAACTCTGCAGGACCCTATAAATTTTCAGTTGCGTTTAGAACAAAACATACAACTTCTGATTCAATATTATTTCATCTCCTCCTTTCTCCCCATCACTGTAACACTTAGTAGAGAGTTAAAAGAAGCTGTGTATTGGCGCCATAGATTTTCCTACCCCTGTTCCATATCTATGGCTATTCTGAAGGTGGAGAGGGGGAGAACTTGGCATGTCATGAAGTCACAATACATCTCAGGAAATATGAAGAACACACTGAGACAACTAAATGCAGTTTCCTTTTTGCTTACAATGGCTTATGTGTCAGTCAATTTTTCACTTTAGCAGTAAACTGAATCTGGGTATTTTATTCATTTGTTTTGATTTGCAGTACTATTCTGTTGAAGAAATGTTTAGCTGATGATATTAACAGGGTCCATATTTTAGATTCCTAGTATTCTGTACTAAACATTGCTCTTTCTTCCTCTCTCTCTCTCTTTTAAAAGAGTCACCCATATCTCAAGTGAGTACTGAAAAAGAAGCCACAGTCATTAAATCTGGGGAAAAGAGAAGCATTGCTTTCTGCAAGAGTACAGGTTAGTGTAAAACTTTCCAATGCAGTTCAATAAGCATTGCATTAGTATTGTGAATAATCCTTTTTGGTGACCACTTTCATCAAAATGTTCATCCAGAATTCTGCTTTGAGCAGGTAGAACCATAATTTGGCTCATCTCTTATTTGAATTATGAGAGTTCTGAATGGTATTGCAGATGCTTAATCTGCTCCCTGCTGAATGTGAATGCACTCTGAGTTTCCCTGCTGCCTTTAACCACAATTAAATACTGTGTGTTAGGTATTTACCATGGTTAACATTAATCTGATTTCAGTAAGATTTCAAACCAGAATTTGAAACTGTTTTATCTGGATTGAGGAGCTCCTCTGGACTTGGTTCATGTGGACTAGAATCCTCGCATCTCTCTTCAGCCTTGTGTCCCATTCGTTTGCTACTTGTGTTGCTTATGAGATGTGAAGCTGGAGAGAGACTGAGGATCTGAGAGATGAATGAGCAGCAGTACTTCTGCTATCACGTTGAAGGCAGAAGCGGGAGGCTGATGGCAAAAAGATTTGGCTTTTGGGGTTATTTATTTATTTATTTATTTACAGATTGGGGTGATTATCCCATATTACTTCCCTCAATCTGGACACTGTATTCCTGTTGATGCCACTCAGAATTGCATCAGTTTTTTTGACTGTCATATCACATGAGCTGACTCATCTTCATCTTGTGGCCTACTAAATCCTCAAGATCTTTTGGACATGTACTATTGTCAAGCCAGTTATCACCTATCCTATATTTGTCCATTTTATTTTTCCTGCCTAAATGTTTCCTTGGTTGCTGCATAACTTCCTAATTTCCAGGGTTCAATACCTTCTTGGAGGTATTCTCTGTCAAGAATTGCACAGCTACATAGAGCCTTTTAAAAAACTTTGGGGACTTCTTACAAAACTCTCTCAAAGCAATACTTTGTCTCCATATATAGGATTACAGTAATAAGAAATAAAAAGAGAACACATTTCAAATTTTTACATGATTTTCGAAGAGCTCAAAATTATCCTGTGCTTAACATATAAATGTTGGGACAAAAAAGACCAATTTAAAATGCCTAAAATGTAATGTGGGTGTGATTCAGCTGGTGTTATTTCTGTGTATCTGTGTTTTTACATTCAGTTTTGTCAAAGGAGTTAAAATGTGATGTCTGTTTCCTTTGTCATACAGCAGCCAATGAAAGTGTGTCGTCTTCATCTGGAAAAGAAAGCAAAAATGCATCCGGGGCCCCGAAGCGGTCCATTGCAAACATTGAGAAGTCAGAAGCATACAAGTCTATTTTTACTTCCCACAGTTCAGCCAAACGTTCCAAGGAAGAGTCTTCCAATTGGATTACACATACAGCATATTATTTCTAAAATGGCAACGTATATGATTTCTAGCTCTTTCCACCCATCTGCTTTTCCTCCTACAAAGGAAGTCTTTGTTAGCTGGCTGTGTGCAATTTTGCGAATGATTTAAAGCACTAGTCAATGTAGTTTTGTATAATAGATAATAAAAGCAGAGCTGAAGCTATCTTTGGTTTTTTAAAAGGAAGTCCTTTGCACAAGTTCTGATCATTAGGATCACTGCCTGTTGTCCTTTGCTCAGTTTGAATTAATTGGGAAGGGTATTACTCTGATCATATGAGTGGATGATTTCATCAGAGTATCCAAATTATGTGAGCACCATCTGTTGCTTTGCAGGGATCCTGTTTACTAGCTCTGATTTAGTGGAAATTTCAAGCTGGGAACCTCTAATAATACAACATTTTTTGCTCTTCTAGATATGTTATAGCTTTGTATAAATGGAGCTAAATGCTACCTGAAAAGGTTTCACTTGAATGAAACCAGCATTCCACCATACCCTTCCTCTGTGTCTTTTCTTTAGTGGGTCATTAGTTATACAGCAAACAAATTTAATGTCCATGGCAGCTGTGGGATGATGGATTACACACAAAAACTTTATAGTCTCAATCCTCGTTTGTCCTCCTGTATAACTCTTTTCAAATTGGCAGATTCAATCTGGCTGACTAATTTGAGTGTCCATCCTTGATGTTTTTAAGAGAAGCAAATTTTCTGACTCCTGTACTTAATAAAGACACAATAATTTAATATTGGATCTTGCAGACTATTTCTGTGATTATTTGCTCTGAAGGTTGTCATGGTTTCATCTTTTTAAAAATTGAAGATCACTTTGGCTTACATCAAAAACACTGTGAATGGTAAAAGATGTGGTGGTGTTCTTCTTGAACACTTGTGCAAGCACTGGGGAAGACTTTTCACAATAAACGCCCAAAATGTAGCAGATAGTGTGTCACAGTACAAAAAACATAAATTAAGAAGATACATGTAGTAGAATATAAATGAGTAGAGAAGTTCTTATGAAGATTTCTTTATGGCCCAAAGTCCTCCACAGAAGCGTCCACAAATGTAGTATCACAAACCAAAGCATTAGAGCATCTTCAGAAATTGGTTTACTTTCCCTACTCTTAAAATTAAAACATTAGTTTGTTTAACAGCCAGATTAGAATTGACACAGCATTGGAAAAACATGATTACTTTATACCTGATTGAAAAGAGTTTGGTATTTGACTGTTATGAATAAATTGATTGACAAAGGTAGGAACACAAGAATATTCAAGCACCTTGAATATTAGCTGATGCATCCAGCATTTCAAAACACAGATTATTCTAGAGCAGGTTTACATAGAATCATAGGATTGGAAGAGACCACAAGGGTCCAACCTCCTGCTATTAAGCAGTGCTGTAGTCTTGAGTCAATTGACTTGGATTTAAGTTGGACTCAGTTCCTTTCAATCACTTGTCTTGACTTCACATAAATGATGCAGTGACTTGACTCAGTTTATTCACCAAAGACAGTGCAGTTGTGTTTTGACATCCCTTTGGATTTTCTCTGGAAACTTTGCTTTAGGGATATAGACCAGAATTCACTAAGGCAGTTATGAATGTATAATCTAGATTTACATGTTTAGGACTGGTTCGTATTCACAATCCCAAAGTCCCCCAATCCCCGCTTACCAGGCAGCAGTGAACAACAGGGATCTCTTTTCTTGTTGACCAGGAAGCAGCAGACTTATGTTTTCAAACCCCCTCCCACTACTAGAGATCTCTAGCATGACAGGGAATTGTGACAAGATCCTGGTTCTGACTGTCATACCAGACATCACTCATAGAAGGGGGTGGGAATATCAGTCGGCATCCTCCTGATCAACTGGGGACCAGGCCCCTGTAGCTCACAGCAGCTGCTCCTGGTAAGTGGCAATGGAAAGGGAGTGTCAGGCCATGTGTGAAGACTGCTAGATAAGCCAAACCAAAAACATGAGAACTCCAAATTAATGGGAATACCAAAGACTGTGATAGCAATTCTCATCATTTCCTATATCCACACTATACAATTACAGCAGCTTGATAGTACTTTAAGAGTCGTGGGACTTAATCACACAAAAGTTGAAAAGTGGAATTAGAGCAGGATACTAGCAACTGTGGCCATACCTTATCACATGATGCTGCTTCTGTCCAGTATCTGGTCTGTAGGCCACCTGTTGCTGGAATGGTCTTTCTCATTGATGGGCAAAACCTGAAACCTGCCATTGCCTCCCAATCATGTTGCATTTCCACTTTGATTCAGGTGTGATAAGGTCCTCCTGTTGCAGTTGCTATATGCAGGCAGCCACATGTGAGTGGGCATGATTATGCTCCTTTCCCCCCATTCTCCCTCCCTCTCACTAGTTTCAAGTGGCCTATTTTTCTTTTCCTTTTAAAAACAATATTTATTTATTTATTACTTGATGGATTGGCATGATCATGCAAATATGCTAAAAATAAAATAAATAAAAATTAATGCAGACCAAAAGGAATGCTGCAATGTCAGCATCCTAATAGATTTAGGTTCCGGTTTCAGTGCTCAGCAGGCTTCCCTGAACAACCCACGTCCATGCCTTGTGTTTGCAGCCCAATTTACATTGTTGATATGTGCTAACTTTATGATATTCAGTTATTTCTTATGGTAACAGTGATATCACAATCACTTGCATGTGTATCTTTTCTCAATTATTTACTGATGATGTAACTTTTATCCCACATAAGAGCAGCAACAATGAAAAAAAGTTCACATAGGCGCGTTACAGACGGGCGCAAGAGGCGTCGTCATCACGCTACGATTACGCGCGAGGGGCGGCACTTCTGGACGCACCTTGCTCCTCGCGTGTAATCGATACGTCAAAATGGCGGCGCCCTATACAGATGGGCGCTGCCATCTTGACGTAGCGGACGCTCTGCATCCGCACATCCCAACCCGGAAGAGACTTTGCGAGTGCGCACTTTGGCACTTGCGATGTCTCTTCTGGTGGCCGGAAGGAGCGCAATTTCCGCGCTCCTTTTTTGCAGTGCGGAGGAGTCGCGCGGTTTGGCTGCTGTGGCTCCTCCGCACTGCAACCGGCAGCGGCCCAAGACTGCCCCTTTTGGGCGGTCTGTAATGGGCCATAGTGATGAACACACAGGTCAGCTTTGCTGGCTGCCCTTTTTGAGTGGTCTCTCCCAGGCCTTAGTTACACATATGTAACTAGCTAACTGATTTTGAATATCAAAAATTACTATTTTAAATATGCCCTGTTGAGCTCTAGGCACTAAACAGTTCTCTAAATAAAAAAGATATTCATTGCTGCAGAGAGATGATTGAGTTGCATCAGACCTCAAGGAAAATATATCCTTCTATGCTATTTTGGTCAGTCTTCACCAAGAGCATTTGTCAGGTATCACCTGGAGTACTATATCCAGTTCTGGGCACCACAGTAAGAAAGATAAAAGACAAGCTGGAGCACATTCAGAGGATGATGACCAAAACAGTAAAAGAAACCTACAAGTAATGCTGATATGACAGCCATCTTCAAATATCCAAAGGGCTATCATATAGAAGATAGAGCAAACCTTTCTTTCAAGGGACAGGAACTGAATTAATACATTCAAATGATAGGAGAAGAGATTCTGGCTGAACATTAGGAGGAATTTGCTGAACACAATTGTTCAGCAATGAAGTCCTTCACTGGAAGTTTCCAAACAGAAGTTAGATGGCCACCTGTCAGGGATGTTTTAGCTGTTGGTCCCTGCAGTGGTAGGATGTTGGTTAGATGTCCTTTAGAATCCCTTCCAATGCTCTGTTCATTTTTCCAAAAAGGAGGGATCAGCCACCAAGGACGCAACCTGTTTATGTGTTTATTGGGCTTATGTCCCATGCTTCCAAGCAAACATTGCATTCTCAGCCATTTGCCAACAAAGAAAGCTGTCTTGAGTTTCTTGAAACCAGTTCCATTCTGGATCCTTTCCAGTCTGGTTTTCGCCCACGGCACTCCACAGAAATGGCCCTCACTAAGATCTCGAATGATCTTTTGCGGGCCAAGGCGAATGGCCTTTACTCTATCCTCGTCCTTCTCGATCTGTCTGCGACCTTCGACACCGTGGACCACTGTCTCCTAATAGACGTACTCTCTGACCTTGGTTTCTCAGGCCTTGTTCTCGACTGGTTCACATCTTACCTGTCAGATAGATCTTTTACAGTGGTCTCGTGTGGTCAGACCTCGTCTTCTGTCCCCTTATCTGTTGGAGTTCCTCAGGGCTCTGTTTTGGGTCCCCTTCTGTTCTCTCTATACACACTCTCCCTTGGCAAACTTATTAGTTCTTTTGGTTTCTCCTACCATTTATACACCGATGATACCCAGCTGTACCTTTCCACCCCTAATCTTTCACCAGAGCTAGAACAGTAGGTGTCATCCTGTTTAACAGCTGTCTCCCACTGGATGCACCATCGGCGGATCCGTCTAGATTCCTGGAACCTTCTTCCCCTGCATGCACGGCTCATCACTTCCCTAACCAGCTTTAAGGCTGAGCTGAAAACCATATTGTTTAGGGAAGCGTTCTCAGGTAATTTGTGATTGTCATCTGGCTGTCTGATAATGTTTGATGTGATGTGATCTGCTTTTATATTTGATGTTTTTAATTTGTCTTTTCTTTTCTACATGGTAATTTTATCTATTCCTCTATTTAATTGTTATTATCTTAGAGTGTACGCCTTGGGCAGGCTTTTATATACTTCTTAATTTTACCGACTTTGTACAGCGCTGTGTATAACTACAGCGCTCTAGAAATAAAGTTTAATAATAATAATAATAATAATAATAATAATAAAGCCACCATTTCCTCCACCTGGAACACCTATAACAGCATCATGAGGAGCAAATGTTCAAAGATTTGTCATTCTGTGGCCTGAACATTGAAATTTCCCCCCTTTCAATGTCTTCCTATGTACAATTGGAAGAAATGACTAGGTTTCTAGACCTAGATGTCTCGCACTGAACATTGGAAACTCTTTCAAGATTCTATCCCATAATGCCTTCTGAGCAGGACTTTGGGGGAGAAGTTGAGGACTTGAAATATAAGAATGAGCAAGTGGGCCCACAACTACATACTGCAAATTAAAGTTGCCCTGGGAAAGCTGTGCATGACCCCCCTCAAATATTTTTAACCATGCAACCTAGCAAGTGGTTAAGAATGATGGGAGTAGTAGTTCATCAACATCTGAGGTTGAAATATGTGCTCTATCCCTCAGTAATACCATTAAGGCCTGCATATAAAATGATCACACTAGAGCACTGATTTCAGCAGTCCCAGATTCTAGAAGACAACACCTTTTATTTTTTAAAAAATGCTCGTTCTCAAACTGTGACCAAGATCCTACACCAGGGTTCTAGATGTGGAGTTACACACTGATTGTGTTGCATAATCCTTCTGCTGAATGGTAAAGTTGCAGAACTGAACACTCACCTAAATGTGCTACCAGGTGCACAACTAAATGCACATTTACATATAATAAATAATAATAATAATAAAATATTTATTTATATCCTGCCTCTCCCTATTAAGGATCGAGGAGGGTAACAAAGGTCAATATAACCAATTCAGAAACAATCTGCAAGTGTGTATACTTGTGCATACATGTCAGCATACACAGTGGCACCACAACTGCAGTTCTGCTTCTGCAGCCTTGGAGTTGTACAGTATTTAGCTCTTTTTGTTCAGTGTGGAGGTTGGTATTCCCTTCCTTCATCTACAGTGACCAAAACCCTCCCTGAGTCTACCATATTCACTGAAGTCCCCTAGTGGAGAGCTGGAGAAGCATCTGGCTATGCCCCAGTAACCAGATGTGAAAATTTTAATCATTCACTGAGACCTTAAAGGACCCCAGAAGAAATTGGCAGAGGATGTAAACATTTCAAGGTCTGGCTTTGGGGATATGGTCAGATGTGTCTCTGATCTCCATCGCTCTGAACAGGCATGGAATGGTTGATGGGGGAGCCTGCAGTAACTTTATGGTAACTCCAGGGGTTGGTGTACAGCTAGGTATAGTGTAAGTTCTATGTGCAGAACTATTATGATGTGCTGAACATATAGCATCGTGGTCAAGATGTGTTAAATATACGACTCCTTTTAGTTGATGTTGTGTTTAAAATAAACACCAGGAAGCAATGAACCATAGATCACAATGGAAACAAAACTGCTTGCCATGTAATCATAGCTATGCCATGAATGTGCATTTTCCAATTAGCAATTACCTGGGATGGAAACTCTGTGCCAGAGAGATGGTTTTTGCCTTGAGCAAAAGCTGTGTCTGGACTGTCTCAGGCCATTCCTGCGCTTTCAAACAACACTTGAAACAGAGCAGGCACCTGCTGCAGCTTAACTTCCATCACAAATGTCACATTTTCATAGCAGAAGGCTTGACAGAGCTCAGCTTAATTGGAAGAAAGGGGATAATTATCTTTTAATATCCCTTCACAGGTTTAAATCTGATAAGTGCTTCTCACACTGAAGAGCTCTCAGAACACTACATAAAGTGATGTGGGAGTAAGCAATCTTTCAGCTCACTTACAGACCAGGGTGTTCACAGGGAGGGGGAAGTGGCAAAGGAACTTGAGAGCTCCAGATGCTGAACTGCAAATTCTTCTTAAGCTGACTGCCTTTCCATACTTACATGCATATGGCAGAGCAGGAAATAAAGCCCCAAATCCACTAGTATTTTCTAATTTTCTTGACCTAAAAAGCACAAGAAAAACCATGTTAGATCAGTCCAAAGGTTCATATAATTTTGCATTCTGTTCACACAGTTGTGTTGCCAAAAGCAAGAAATTCTTTTGGATTTGGAAACAATAAGCATGCCAGTGGATGGAAGCCTTAGTAGATTTATTAACTAACAGGCAGAATTTTATGTTTGATAGACAAATCATCTATCTAAAGCAAGTCCTACATCTGGGACCTTGTCTGCATGGGCCAAATAAAACTACCTCCTCCCATTCCCACAGTAATGGCTCTGGATGGTGCACAACCCGGTTCTCATGCAAACAGTTTGGACAACATCTGGCCAGTTCGGCACCAAACCCACCAAATACCCCTTAAAACATTTTAATGGTTCACAATTTGCTCTGGCTCTTCCTCAAGGATCTCTCATTTGGATTTCTGTAATGCGCTCTACATGGGACTACCCTTGAATCAAGTTCGGAAATTTCAGTTGGTTCAAAATGTGGCAGCCAGACTGGTCACTGGAACACCGAGGTTGGACCATATAACACCTGTGTTGAAATCACTTCACTGGCTGCCAATTAGCTTCTGGGCACAGTACAGTGTTGGTTATTACCTTTAAAGCCTTACATGGCTTGGGCCCGAATTACTTGAAGGAACGCCTCTTCCTACACAATCCACCCCACGCTCTCTAAATATCAGGGAAGAATTTATTAGAACACCATATGTCCAGGCTAACAACAACTTCTCATAGCTCATTTACGGCCGCACCCCCCAAATTATGGAACAGCTTACCAGAAGAGATCAATGTGATCAATGCTAGGCACCTCGTTCTGCCCTGAGAGTGAGCAACAGGGGCACTGGGCAGCATAGCAGGTGTCACAACAGGGGGTCCTAGGTAATAGGGGAACGTTGCAGCCATTCCAGGGTCAGAAGACTCTGGGCTGCTCTCTAAGTATTCTAGACCATATGGACCTAGCCTAATAAGGCACATCTCACAGAGCAACTCTCACTTCTGTTTTGTTATTGGGAGCTGCAGCAAACAATAGCAAGGACACCCCAGGCCAGCAATGTGCAGCATCATGCCACTGTTCTGGCATGCCCTGTGCTTTTATAGTTTTTATAGGGTCAAGATCTGAGGCGGTCTATGTACCATCTTCAGTCCTCAAGCAGTGAGACCTTTTCCTTGCTGAATGTCTGCCTTTGCTATTTAGACCTATGTCACACACAATTTTGCCCCCAATCTGGGCACAGGCGGAGGGGCATGTAGCTGAGTGAAAATGCATTTTATCACATGCCCTACTGTCCTCAAGGTGTCCCCATGCCATTGCCCAGCCCTAAGCCATCCCCGATCAGAGCTCAGCTGAGTGATTTTGCTCAGCCAGAAAGCTTCCATCTTTCAAAATTCACACACCTGAGCCCTGATTGGGGACGGCTTAGCACCGGGTGATGGCATGGGGATGCCTTGAGGACAGTATGGCCTGCAATAAAATGCATTTTAACTTGGTTACATGCATCCCCTGCCTGTGTCCAGATCGGGGGCAAAAATGTGGCGATAAGCTCCTAGATGTAGGTGATGGTTTGACTTCCAATCCTTATTAGCTGTTTGTAGTATCTTGTCCTTTGTTATTAGGGTCTTATTAGAGGCAGCTGTCTTGTCCAGCAACACTCCCAGCTTCCAAGGTGACAGCATGCCACTTCATACTGCCTAAGCAGTGTCTAAGCTGTTCAGGGTAGTGAGGAACCTAACTCAACTACCTCCTACCCAGAACCCTTTATTAGATTCTTCTGAAACCTGCTGTGACACTTTTAATGATCATTTTGCAGATAAAATCTCTCAGATAAGAGCTGATTTGGATGTCAATTTGAGGACAGAGACTAGTACGCTGATGACACCCAAATATATTTCTCTATGTCTCGGACTGAAGCAGTGACTAAGGATGGCATCTCTCCTCTGAATGCCTGTCTTGGGGCGGTAATGGACTGTATGAGGGAAAACCGACTCAAGCTGAATCCAGGTAAGATGGAGGTACTCGCTATAGGAACCCCGAATCCAGGAATGGAGTTGTGTCAGCCAGTTCTGGATGGGGTCACACTTCCCCTGAAGGATTCTGTTCGCAGCTTGGGGGTGCTCCTTGATTTGTCGCTCCAACTGACAGCTCAGGTGGATGCGACAGGCAAGAGTGCCTGCTATCAGCTTCGTCTGATACGCCAACTGCACCCCTTCCTGGAGCCGAGGGACCTAGAAACAGTAGTACATGGACTGGTAACCTCTTGATTGGACTTCTGTAATGCTCTCTACTTGGGGCTACCCTTGTGCCAAGTTTGGAAACTTCAGTTGGTACAAAATATGGCAGCCAGATCGATCACGGGAACTTCTAGGAATGACCATATAACACCGGTCTTGAAGTCCCTGCACTGGCTGCCTATTAGTTTCCAGGCAAAGTACAAGGTGTTGGTGATTACTTTTAAAGCCCTACATGGCTTGGGCCCAGAGTACTTGAGGGAACGCCTTCTTCCCTATTGTCCGCCCCGCACACTAAGGTCCTCTGGAAGAAATCTACTACAGCCAAAAAAAATCTAGGCTAACATCAGTTTCCCAGAGGGCCTTCTCTACTACTGCTCCTAAACTATGGAACGACCTGCTGGAGGAGATCCGTCACATTTCCACTCTGGCAGCTTTTAAGAAAGCACTCAAGACGGATCTCTTCCGGCAGGCCTTTCCAACTTAGTTACCCTCCCCAGATATAGAGATATTTGCCCCCTCATCTGTTTACTCTTCCCCGCCTATATTTTTGCCTTTTTTAAAATGCTTTTAATGTTTTTAATGTTTTTTATACTATTATTGTTTGATTCTGTTTTAGTATTGGGTATGGGGGGGGTGGTAGGTCTAGGGTTTGATTTTTAATTCTATTGTAATTGATGTATTTTATTGTTGTAACCCACCCAGATTCTTCGTGATTGGGCAGGCTATAAATAAATTATTATTATTATTATTATTTAAGCGGTTTACAACTGTAAGCTAATTTGCCCCCAACAATCTGGGTACTCATTTTAGCGACCTCGGAAGGATGCAAGCCTGAGTCGGGCTTGAGCCCTTTTGTTGGTCTTGAACTCGCAACCTTGTGGTTTTGAGTGAGTGGCTGCAATACAGGCATTTAACCACTGCGCCGCCAGGGCTAGACATTGATACATTGCTAGACACAGGCAGAGGCCCCATTTTCATACCCACTCACCAAAAATGTTTGTGACTCCTTTTAATGTCAAAATTGACGAACAGCAGCTCAAGCTTTGGGAGGACATTTGGCCATTTTGCTGTATTTTTAGGCATTTTAACATCCTCAGCCACCTGTTTCAGGCCCATACAGGCCATTTTCCAAATAGGAAGTGACCAGACAGATGTTTCCTGTTTAAAAGGGAAAAAAACCCACATGGACCTTAGAAAAGGCAAAGGGACCCAAAACTGCAGCAAAACACACTCCCTGGAGGCTTTTCAGAGGAATAAACCTTTGCTGTTTAAATAAACACTCATCTAGGAAGAAAATCAAATTGCCAACATCCTTAGGGGAAGGTGGCATAAAGTAGATTGGATGAGGTGGAATAGCAAAGGCCCCTTCTTGAAAGTCAAGGTGTAGAATACCTAAATTTAGACAAATTATTTAAGCACCTAGCAGAAAACCAATCCTATTTAGTATCTTTTACTGTGTTTTTTTAAAACCTAAATAAATAACGATGTACTCCTTTTTGCTGAAAAACAAATAATCTGTCTTTAAAAAACAGTCAAAATTTTACATAAAGTAAAAACATGCTATCAGGTTCTATGTTACATATAGTGATGTTCTATTATGATAGTAACAAGGAATAATATGATTAAAAGAAGAAAAATCATTATTCATAAAACCATTATTCATAAATTTCAAAAAAGCAAATATCTGAATATAAGTCTGTTTGTAACTTTTGTCATTATATCATATTTTCAATTGCTGCAAGTGTTGTTAAATCTTCTGTCCATTGCATCATAGGTGGGGAAATGTTATCTTTCCAGTGCTGGAATACCCATCTTTCAGCAGTCAAGAGGGCATGAAAGATTCATTTCTGCTGATCACATGTTAAATTCCAAGACATGGGTAATTAGTTTAATAGAATCATCTGTTTGAGCCACCTGACTCTCTGCCTTATGGAAGAACCAGGCCTGGAAGTTGTATCTACACAGGCCAAATGACATGTCTTCCCTCCCTTCCTCATGGTTATCAGTCCAGATGGCACAGGGTCCAGTCCCCCATTCTGGTGTGTCCTGATAACATATGGCCAGTTCAGCATCAAACCTGTGTTATACCACCCATAAAATGGAATTTAAAAGTCACCTTTTGTTCCAGATCGTCTCAGAAAACCCAGAGCTCTCTGGAGCAACACCAGGCAGCTGTTCATATATGGGTCCCACTCTACTGCCACTGGCATGAGTCACTCCCTCTGAGTTCAGAATGAGGTGCCTGCCCATAGATTGATGCTGGGCACCTTGTTTTCAGCCTCAGAGGGACTGACTCACACCAGTGGGTGCCACAGTGGGATGCCCAGTGTCATTCTGGTAATGGGGGAATTTGGGACGGTTTCAGGGCCAGAATATCCCGGGCTGCTCCCAGTGTGTTCTGACCTATGTGGACATAGCCCCGAACACAGCCTGGAAAAGTACTTTTTGGATCACAATTCCCCAAATCCACCAGCTAGTATGTCAGTGGTTATAATGGCTATGGGATTCTGAGGACTGTAGTCTGAAAAAAACCTCCTTTCCAAAATCTGGGCCATATAAACATTGTATGGGGAGGCAAGTGCTGCGGTCAGAATCACTAATGATATGATCAAGGCTACAGTTGTATTTGATGCAACTAGATATTCAAAAGCATACATGCACAGTGCTGGCCTACCAGCTTCCTCTGGCTCTGACAGCATGTTGCAATGTCCCTTCCTGCATTTCTGAATTAGCTGATGTACTGCCACTGTCCACTTGAGATTTCCTTTCTGTAGCAGAACAGTAAAATCTTTAGTTCCACTATCTCAGATCTACGCTTTTGCATTACAACCCATATTAGATACAGGGAGGGCTCAGATCACACATGCTGAAGGCAAACATATTTATGCTTAGAATAACAGAATTTTAGAATTGGAAGGGATCATAGGGACCATCCAGTCCAATCTCCTGCCAGGCAGGAATACACAAAAAAAGCACCCTGAAAGATGCCCACCCAACTTCTGTTTAAAGATGTTCAAAGAAGAAGGCAGACTATTTTACTGTCAGACAGTTTTTAAAAACCTTTATTTCTAATATGTAAGTGGAATCTCTTTTCTTGTAATTTGAGTCTACTGGTTCATATTTCAGCCTCTGGAACAGCAGAAAATTTCACTGTATCTTCTAGATGACATCCCTTCAGATAGTAAGATAGCAATCATGTCACCTCTCAGTCTTCTCTTCTCCAAGCTAGCCTTACCTAGCTCCCTAATTCCTCATAAGGTTTAGAAATAATGCAATTTGATACTGCACAAAATAATTTAGATTATAATTAAGTGCTGTATCTCCAGCCTATGGAATCATGCAGTTTGTAATTTTACAAGGTCTTTAGCCTTCTCTATCAAAGAGTGTGGGTTTCTCACAAAACTACAAATCCCAGGATTCTGTAGGATGGAGCCATGCCAGTTAAAGTACTGTCAGACTTCATTACTTCTACAGTGCAGATGCACTCTTGGTTTCCTGACCTTTGATCATCTTGGTTGCCCTTCCCTAGAGATGTTCCCACTCATCAATATCCTTCCTGAACTGTAGTGCCTAGGACTGGACACAGTATTCCAGGTGAGGTCTGACCAAAGCAGAATAGACTGGCTCTACTACATCCCTTGAGGTGGGCACTATAGTATATTCCTGCTGATGCAGCTCATAATTGCATCAGCTTTTTGGGCTGCTGCATCACACTGTTGACTCTTCTTTAGCTTGAAGTCTGTTATTCCTCAAAGAGGTCTTGATGCAAGGACCTCCAGATTCTGTGTGTTGTTGAATTTTCAAATATCAGTTTATTAAGGGAGGGAAGGGAGGACCCCAAAGAACCATTTAATCATTTGTGAAGAGCTGTGTGAGAGAAAAGCACATTGGTTTTCTGCCTGCCTGCATAATTTTATGAAGTGGCAAATGTTACAACCTGAATTTATTCAGGTCTCTCTCTAAAATACAGGAAGATAAGTTCTGACCTCTTAGATATTTGTTGTTTACAAACAGATTTGTATTCTTTATTCAGATTAGATGACAGGTTAGTTAACAGTGATACCAAATTACAGGGATTGCGGATGGAGTATCCAGACTTTTAATTTTTAAATCAGTTACTTGAAACAGGAGAATAATAGTAATTTCTAATGGCTCTACCCTATTGTCTGTCTGTCTGTCTGTCTGTCTGTCTGTCTGTCTCTCTCTCTCTCTCTCTCTCTCTCATCTCCCTCTCTATATATTTAAAGGTTGCCAGTTGAATGGAGTAAATGCTGAGCTGTGCTTCCTAACCACTAGGTTCCACCCCCAGAATTTTTAATTTCAGCAGCTGATAACCTTGTGAGTTACTCATAAAGGTAGTCACTGGGAATTTATTACATCTTGCACTTGTAGGCTATTTATTTAATTAATGTTGCCTTGCTTCTAATTATGTAAATTATGTTGTCAGGCTTTCTGTATTTGGGGAAATTACAGGGGTCAGCACACTGGGAGTGCAATGGAAGAGCTTCATCCTGGGAAAATCTCCTTCAGAACTAAGGAGCTCAGTGATTTTTATGTTATTGGCCCGATGTGTAGGATCAAAAAGTGTACAGAATCCTATGAACACTATACTGCACATACACGCTTGTGAGGATGATGGAAGGAAACCCTTCCATTGTTGTTTTGTCCTGTGAGGGGAGCTGCTGAAAAACCCACAATTGGCTTCTATATACATAGTGAGAATATTGGTTGAGGAATTTTTGAAAAATTATTCACTTCAACAAAAACAACAATACAAAATGATAAACATCAGTATACAACACAATGACAAAATATTGTACCACCATCTGCAAAGCAATACAAAACTTTGCAACCCAAGATATTGTCAACTTTCCAGCACTGTCTACAGATATTTTTCTTTTTTCTCTTGTAAGTTAATTATTCTGAATGTTCACTATCCCCACAGGTAAAATATCAAAGATCCTGTAACAAATGTTTCCAATATTTATGTTAGAAACTTGGTCAGTTTGGGATATCAGTTGGACTCCCAGAATTCCTGAATGCTGGTCAAGCTAGCTAGGGCTTCTGGAATCTGATGTTCAAAATACCTGGAGGATCAAAATTTGGGAATCACTGCTGTAAAATATCATACAGCAATTTACAAGTGAGCATTGCATAGTGGTTTGAGTGTAGGACTACGACTCTGGAGACCAGGGTTCAGCTCAGCCATGAAATCCACTGGGTGACCTTGGGCAAGTCACATGCTCTCAGCCTCAGGAGAAGGCAATGGCAAACCTCCTCTGAACAAATCTTGCCAAGAAAAACCCATCATAGTTTCGCCTAAGGGTTGTCATAAGTCTTGAAGGCACACAACAAAAACAAATGGTAAGAATATGCTGAAATTGGTAGCTATCCCCATAAGGTGGCACTATTGGCACAGTCTATAGGTGATGAAGCTCCAAATGGTGGAATTTTGCCACAATGAAGACTTTTAAGAAACAGACATAACTCAAGTAAAAATTAAAGCGGAGGGAAATAACTTGCAAACTCAGTGGTAGGGAAAGGTAGGGATGGAGGACTACTACAGTTTTAACTACCAGCTGTAAATTCAACAGGGATGGGCCCAGCCTGACTTCTCTTAAGGAAAAGCTCTGCAAGGTGCTGCTATAGTGAAAGCACTGTCTCCATCTACTGTCTTCATCCACCCATCTAGCCTAATGTTGGCAGGCTGACATTTCTGAGTGAACCACTGCTTCCAGTCCTAGAAATGAATTGACTCTCTGCGAGAAGCTGGTGCTCCTGTACAGACAGAGGCTAGCATCCTTAATTCCACTTTACACTATGTTTGTCTTGTTTTGGTTGTTGCAGGACTTGGTATTTCCTTCCTCCATCTTCAGTGACCAAAGCCCCCAACTCACCATGTTGCTGTTTAGCTGCACCCAATGACCATTCCATGGAGGACACAGAAGATCAGAGAAACACCTGGCTATGACCCAGGGCCAGATGCAAATCAATTGCATCCCCAGTTGAGACCCTGGCAGATCTTGGAAGAAGATGACATTGTTTAGTGTCTGGCATAGCCAAACACTTCCTCTGCTTTCCACGAGCCATAGAATGGTTATTCAAGACCACCTCTGAGTACACATTGCCTAAGAAAACCCTATGAAATTCATGAGGTCACCGTAAGTCAAACAAATTCAAAAGATATAGCTGTGCTAGTCTGCAGAATCAATATATATAGAGATCTTGTAGCACCTTTGAGAATAACTGAAAGAAAGTAGTTGGCAGCATGAGCTTTTGCAGACTAAAGTTTACTTCCTGAAATGCATTCAGTGAAGTAGATGTCCAAATGCACCTGAGGAAGTAGATTTAAGTCTAGGAAAGCTCATGCTGCCAACTTCTTTCTTTCAGTTAGTCTCAAAGGTGCTGCAAGAGCTCTCTATATACAAAAGTCAAAAGGTGATTTGAAGACACATCCACACAAGGCTGCAAAATCATGACTCCAAGTGGGGAGCTGTAGTTGAGTTTTGCCTGCAGAACACTTACCTTGTGCTCAACCCTGTAGGAACTTGTGCTTGAGTCAGTACTGAATGTTGGTGCTTATAGAATCAGGCTAATTGATCCCATTCCAAGCCTATGGAACCACAATAAAACACACAGTCATTTTATGTTTCAGGATCCCAGTCCCTGATGGAAAGCCATTAACCTACCTCTGTCTTGAGATCCATAGCTGAGGCCTTCCTTCAAGCACCTCTTCCAAAAGAGGCTTTGATGGTGGTGAGAAGAGAGAAAGACTTTCATTTATGCCCTTCACCATCTATAATGCTCTCCCTCATGAGTTCCTCCATCAGCTCCAACTTTGTAACCTTGTTGGTACCAAATTAAAATGCATCTCTTCTCCCAGGCGCTTGATGCCTTGGAGACCTGATTGGCATCAATGAACCTTGGCTGCATGTTGGTGCCATGTTAAAACATGGTGGGTTTTTTTTAAATAAAGCCTTTGATTTTACTACATGCTTTTATCAATTTTATACATGTTTGCTCTTGTTTTAATTTCTTAGATACTTGTAAGGCTGTACATTTTTAAAACAATTGAATTGTTTAAAATGTTACTGTATGCCATAGGTTGGAGCAGACCCTTTTAAATAAAATAAATGGTGGTCAACCTGTTGGACTGGGTTAGGATTAGTCTCACTCATAATGGCCAGAATCCTGTAGCAGCTTCTACTTAAGCATTTGACTAAGTAATTTCTCCCAGGAGAGCCAGAGTGGCACAATACTGTAGTTTGAGCTTTGGACTATGGGCTCTGGAGACCAAAGTTCAGATCCCAGCTTGGCCATTTAAACCCACTGGGTGACCTTGGACAAGTCACACTCTCTCAGCCTCAGAGGATAGCAATGGCAAACTTCCTCTGATGAAAAATGCCAAGAAAACCCTGTGGTAGGGCGTCCATAAGTCAGAAACAGCTTTTTTCTTTGAGGCTTTGTTAACTGAGATATGCCTGTATTGCATCTCAGCATGTGTTGAAGTGTTATCATTTATAGGCTGAGTCTCCCTCATCTGAAATGCTTGGTATCAGGCATATTTTGGATTTTGGAATTTCTCTTTTTTTACTTTGAAATATCTGAATTTCAATATACATAGCTACTGAGATATCTTGGAGATGAGTGTGCGTCTCTGTGTTGTGTGCCTTCAAGGCGACCCTAAGGCAAACCTATCACAGGGTTTTCTTGGCAAGTTTTTTCAGAGGGAGGTTGCCATTGCCATCCTATGAGGCTGAGACTTGCCCAAGGTCACCCAGTGGGTGTATAGGCCATGCTGGGATTCAAACTCTGGTCTCCAAAATCCAGAGTCCAAAGCTCAAACTGCTTTAGCGTACATGCAAACCCAAGTCTAAACACAAAATTCATTCATGTTTCATATACATTTCATACATGTAGCCCGAAGGTAATTGTATACAGTGTTTTTAATAATTTTGTGCATAAAACAAAGTTTGTTTACACTGAAGCATCAGAAAGCAAAAGTGTTACCAACTTAGTTAGCCATGAAAATTTGGGGGGTGGGGTGGGGTCGGAGTATTTTGGATTTCAAAATTCCGATCAGGGAGAGCTGCAACTGTTTTTCTTTAAAGTTTTATCTCCTCCTCCTTCCAAAAAAGTTATTTTGTAAACTGTCTTTAGACCCAGTCTTGGGATAGAAGGCCAGATAGAATCTGCATAAATAAGAAGCCTTGAGTCTTTCTTAGAAAGAAGAATCCATGATGTGAAATAAATTATTGGCTATCCAGCTCAACCCACATCAATGACATGCTTACAGTTGATTAAGTGATAGTAGCAAAGTAAACTTTCTTCATAGTTTTTTCTGGACTGAGTAACCTGGAGCCTTTCGCCTGCCCTCTCTGAACCTGGACTTCTGGTGCCACAGAAACTGATGCTTTGCCTCTCTTTCGATGAAGTCACTTGTTAACAAGATTCTGCTGGGAATCTCCAAATTAACAAAACAAAAAAGATGGTGTGCTCCTTTGCAGTGCTTGCCAAGAGGTTATTTAAATGGAGAGAGTACAAATTAAAAGAATTAAAAAAGCCAGCTCTAATTAAAGACCACAGAGAATGAGCAGAAGAGTTGGCACTGCCCCTGTTATCTTGCTCATCCTAGGATGCTCCAGACAATTTAAAATGTCACAGCATTCATTACACATTCATTAAGGGCGCCACCAAATTGAGGAAAAATGGGATAATGATACTTCACACTTGTGTCAGGTTTTCCATTCAGAGATCAAGGCGGAGTTTTGCTCACATAGTTATTATGCTTCTCTACAACAGGAATCAACGGAGGTTAAAAAAGCAGCAAAATCAATTTGTCCTGAGGAGAAAGGGTGACAAAAGAGACTCAAGTGACCCCCAACGTCTTGGCCTAAACTTGTCCAAGGATGTTTCCACACTGCACAATTAAAGCAGTTTGGTACCACTTTAACTGTCATGGTTGCATCCTATGGCTTTCTAGATCTGCTTGAGAGTTCCTCTCCTCTCATCTCTAACACTAGCTCTCTCTATCAGAGAATGCTGAATTCCTTCCCAGACTATAAATCCCAGGATTCTCCAAGATCGAGCCTTAAAGGGTTATTCACACTGTGAAAATAATTCAGGTTGAATCTGGGTTAAATTTCCATTGTTCACACTCATCCCAAATGCACCTAATTAAGTTTGGGGAGAGGGCTGCCAAAAAAGCCACTTATTCCAGGATAATTGATATTGGGTTTTCCCTCAAGTTTTTAAAAAAGATTTGCATCTTCTGTAGTGTGAATAACCAATGTGAATAGACCCTAACAGACCTGGGATAAAATGTTGCATAGCAAAAAAGGGATTCTGAATACATTCTCATTGTCAGCTACATCTTTATTCTAATCCTTGCATGTGTGAACAACCAAACTTGCAAAGATGTGCATTAATTCAGATTGATGTGGTTCCATAGTACAGTGATCCCGAGGTACCACTGTATGACTAACAAACCCAGAATGTGTGAGTGAGATGATTTGCATCATCACACTAAAAACAACATGTGAATGAGCCCTTAGCAGTTAAAGCAGAATCAAACGGCTACAAATTGCAGTGTAGGTAGAATCCAAAGCTTCCCTGTTCTTTGCATCTTTCTACATGTCAATGTTTAACGATCATTATTTTATCACATTATGGTTATTGTCCAGCATTCTCCTACAATGCAACTCAAGGGTGGGTACCTAGTTGGGGGAACCTATCCAGTCCCCCATAGCTTCAGCAAGGTGGCTAAACTTCTGACCAGACCCCAAATATTGCATACTGTTTTTCTGTCAAACTTGGAAAGTTAGTTTTAAGAAGTATTTAGATACCTCTCTAGTTTCAAGGATCCCTAAAAGCTAGCCATGGCTATAGTTACAATTAAATTTTCAAATGACAATTTTTAAAACAAGGCAAGTGCTTTTATTCAGGTAAGCTTTTGTCTATGATCAGGTTGCTCTGGAAGGCTCTTTTAATTGGGTAGGTGTGGGTGTTTTTATCCTTCTGGTCATATTTTAAATGCTTTGAACTTGTTTTAAACTAGTGCTTAGTTTTAATAGGATAGTTTGCTTAATGGATTTTAATCTTCTTCTTTTTATATATGACACTGTGATTGGTTTTTAGCTGTATTTTGGTTTTAGCTGTCTTGGATCCCATAGAGGAAGAAAGGTGGGATATTAAAAGCATACATGCATACATACATTTAAGAGAGTCAGTGTGATGTAGTGATTTGAGTGTTGAACTAGGATTCTGGAGACCAGGGCTTGATTCACAGCTTGGCCAAGAAACCCACTGGGTGACCTTGGGCAAGTCACATGCTCTCAGCCTCAGGGGAAGGCAATGGCAAGCCTCCTTTGAACACATATTGCTAAGGAAACCCTGTAATAGGGTCGAGGGTAAATTGGAAATGGCTTGAAAGCAAACAACAACAACAACATGTTGGGAAAGATAGTAGCAGCAAAGGCAACATATAATACGTCCACTACAAGTCACTGGCCAGTGGTATAATACTCAGAGAATGGCAATGGCAAACCCACTCTGAAGAAACATGGCAAGAAAACCAAGTCAAAAATTACTTGGAGGCACACTACAACGGTTACACTACAAATTGGGTGAAACTGATCCTTGCTAAATTACAGTCGTACTACAATGAAGTTATTAGTATTACTGTGGAAAGGAAATAACTACAGTACAGGTAACTTTTTGATATGACTAGCCAATCTTGTCAAAGTTACCTGTACTAACTTTTTGGTTGTAATTAGTGTGATCAGCCAGCAGATGGAACAAATGCTGTATCATTCAGAGCCAGGGCTCCTAGACCTCCTAGGACCTTCTGCTCCAATTCTCAGGGCAGATGGAAAAGAATCTGAGGGTGAGAGAACCATCCTGAAAATCCACCTCTGTAGCACTAGGGTCTGCCTCCTACAATACCACAAGGAGTCATCCCTAGGTCTCAGGTTTGGGCCCTGAAATCTTTGGGGGTGAGGAGTAGGCCTGTTGCTGCTGCTGTTGTTGTGTGCCTTCAAGTTGTTTCTGATTTATGGTGACCCTAGGTGAACCTACTATTTGGGGTTTCTTGGTAAGATTTATTCAGAGGAGGTTTGCCATTGCTTTCCCCATAGGCTGAGAACATTGTGACTTGCCCAGTGGGTTTCATGGCTGAGCTGGGAATTAAACCCTGGTCTCCAGAGTCGTAGTCCAACACTCGCTGATTTACTTTACAGCAGTGGTTCCCAAACTTTTATCCTCCATATATTTTGGACTTGTTTCCAGAAGCCCTAGCCAACATTTAGGAATTCTGGGAGCTGAACTGATGTCCCAAAATGACCGAGGTTGTAGCATAAATATCGGAAAGATCTGTTACAGGACCTTTGATATTTTACATGTGGGACAGTGAACATGTGGGTTTGCCATTGCCTTCCACATAGGCTGAGAGCATGGACTGGATGGCCCTTGTGGTCTCTTCCAACTCTAGAATTCTATTACTCTGATTCTATGACTTGCCCAAGGTCTCCCAATTGGTTTCATGGCTGAGCTGGGAATTGAACCTCGGTCTCCAGAGTCATAGGCCAACATTCAAACCACTATGCCACTATGAATACAACTCTAGTCACGGTTTTCTGCACTGTGGTAAGCTATACTATATTTCTATTTAAATGCTAGTAATTCTTATCTAAATCTGCATCTATGGATGCATACATGCAGCATTTTGCAAAACTGCTTTTTTATCTTCTTTTTGGAGATGTGTAATTAGACAAATGGGTAGCCATAAAAGTTAAATATGAAAAGTGAACTACTTTCTCTCTCTTTTTCCTTTCCGTGTAAAGAATGTTTCATAATAGATATGAAAATGGTGTCAGGAAGCAATTTTCTATCCCACCCCAAATCCTTTCTTTACCTTCTGTTTCCAGTGCTGTCAAGCTACTTCTTCCAGTCATGTGCTGCACATATATTTGGTTTACAAATGGAACTTGATCAAACAATGACACACCACAATTTCCCATGCTTAAATTAATACAGTGGGCCCTCACTATCCACTGGGGTTTGGTTCCAGGAGCCCTGTGGATACGAAAATCCATGGATGTTCAAGTCCCATTAAATATAATGACATAGGAAAATGGTGTCCGTAATATTAAATGGCAAAATCAAGGTTTGCTTTTTGGATTTTTTTAAAAAAATATTTTTGAGCCATGGATGGTTGGATCTGTGTACGAAGAAATCTGTGGATATGGAAAACTGACTGTAATAATTCCATCAAAGTTTATGTGAAAGTGCCGCTGAAGATAATATTGCAAACACACCCTGGCCAATGGAGCACACCAAGAATATTTTTTAAAAATAATGAGCCTGTGCTTTCTATGTTTTAGCAAAGTGTAAACCACAGAAAACTATGGATTGTCCTAAAAGAAAGGTTTTCCACAAATTTAATTCTCCTGATGTCTAACCTACTATAGTCTAGACAAGAAGCCACTGTCAGGCCAGAAAATAGAAAAATGGGATGGTTTTCAATTGGCCAGGGGGTCAGAGATGTCTGAATTTTATCACCCTGTCCATTTAATTTATACAATATCACATAGAAAGCAGGATTAGATTTAGAGGAAGGAAGTGTGAAAATTTAAGGCGGCGGTGGGGAGAAGGAGAAAGGGCCCCTTTCTCTTTTAGTCCGTTGGGCGCAGCCGTCTGAAGGCTGCGCCCAGCAGACTAAACCAGGAAGGAGCTCCGAAACGGAGCTCCTTCCTGCTCCGTGTTCAGGGCGCACTAAGCACCCTGGCGCGGAGCAAGGACGTCACGTCTGCGCCCCGTCTAGAGGCGGCGTGGCTGTGAAGTCCTCACGGCAGCGGCCGTATGGAAGGGCCGCTGCCGTTTAGTGCGTGACGAGCATGCACTAGGGTTTGGGCGGTGCGGAAGCACCGCCCTTTTGTAACCCTAGTGCGTGCTCGTCACGCACTAAAGTGCCGGTCTGTAACCGGCCTAAGACTTGGAAAGACAGGTAAGAAGTAGATAAGATCCTCCAATGTAAAAGTATATCATTAAATACCAAAACCCACACTGATGTGTGCCATAACATTTATGATTTCTAAGTATGGTTGTGAAAGGTGGACAGTGAAGAAAATTGACAGGAAGGTAATAAACTATTTTATTTGAGTGCTGGGAGAGTTTCTATATATATAATATATTTCCAAAAAATAAAATAAAATAAAATAAAATAAATGGGTGTGATAGTAAATCAAATCTGGGAAAACAGGGAAACAACCTGACAGATGAATTCATTCAGTAAAGAAAACCATGGCACTGAGATTGCAAGATCATATTAGAGCTGTTGATGACTCATGGAAATCACTCACTCATAGGATCACCATAAACTGCATCTGAGCTGATTGCAAGTAAGAGCAAAAAATAAAATAAAATAAAATAAAATCTCCCTTATTTTTATTTTGGAGTTCTCTCCTCTCCCCCCCCCCCCCCCCCCCCCAATTGCAGACAATCTCTTAAAGAGAAAAAGACACGCCATCTGCCCAGTGCCTTCAAATTGCTATCATGGGAAGCCTAGAAAGTCTCTCTATCTTCTGATATTGACTGGTATAATGGGGTCTTCCCAACTGAGGAGGATTAGTATAAGCAAATCTGCTGGCTTACAGGTTAAGTCGAAGACTGGTATGGTGTACAGACAGCCATGCATGGGGAGATATTTATGCCTAAGAGAGGCTGACCCACTATCCTGTTTTGCTCAGAGGCTCTCTGTAACCCATTAATAACTGAATCATCTTCTGGAGTGTAGTGATCTTGTTTCCTTAGGTTGAAAGATGCAGCCTCTATTTTTTGTTTGTCTTTCTGTTTAATATGCCAAGTTCTGGTTGGCACCTTTCATTAAATAGGTAAATTAGCATTTAGAGGCACATAAGCACAAAATCACATGGGCCATCTCAGATTTATAATGGAAGGAAGTGCAGGAGAGAAAATATTTTATACATTTTCCAGCATCATCTTTTGTGTGCAGCCATTGCAGAATGGGCATTCGCTTGAAGCCGTGTCATCTTGGGAGCATTAATGCTGCTTCCCTCGTGACAGTGAGTGACTCTTAAATGAGTTCTGGAGTTATGTGCTGTCTGGCCCCGGGGTCAGAGAGAAAAATTTGAGCACATCTCAGCAGAGTTTTGTGACAGTTCATCAACAGCAGAAACCTTATGGGATTGGAAACACATTGATAGCAACCCAATTGAAAATGGCAGCGTTTGCTCCAAGCAGGAAAGATTAAAGATGGTTCAACAACATGTGATGTGAGACAATTGTGTAGCGTAGTGTAGTCAGAAAGGACAAATTATGGAAACAAACAGCACTCAGTGCAGAGTGGTCAACCAGATAGAAATATGGCAGCCAAGACTTAAAGGCCTTTTCTGGCACAGAAAGGAACAGAGTTGTTAGGGTCCAGCAGAAGAGAGTCAGTGTGACATAATGGTTTGAATATTGGACTGTGACTCTGGAGACTAGGGTTCACTTCCCTGCATAGCCACTGGGTGACTTTAGGCAAGTCACACGCTCTCAGCCTCAGGGGAAGGCAATGGAAAACCACCTCTGAACAAATCCTGCCAAGAAAAACCCATGATAGGGTCACCTTAGGCTTAGGGTCACCATAAGTCAGAAATGACTTGAACAACTTGGAGACGTCTTATCCCCTTTCCTCCACTGCTCTGCTCAGGTCCTACAGGCTCAGGCATTTGGCCTCTCTGACTGAGTCCAACCATCTGGCATGTGCTCTTCCTCTCTCTCTACTGCCCTCTACTTCTGTACCTTACTTCATTACAAACCTCGGGATTCCATAGGATGGTAACCTCACATTTAAAGTGGGATCATAGTGCTTAACTGTGTAGTATAAAAGGGCCCCTGCTGTTGTATTCAGGTGCAAGGGAAGATGCTTTCCCACCATCATTATTGTGGAAAGAACCACCTTCCAGTGCAGTCAGTCTTTGTACCTAGAATGTGCAGGGGTGACATCTTGTTCTTGACAGCAAAATGTCTTTGGCTCCTTCAAGAGTCATGCAGTATCAGCTGTTGTGGTTGGTAGTAAGCCTTTCTGTATAGATGTGAGAGATGGGCAGTGAAGAAAGCTGACTGAAGGAAAATCAACTAATTTGAGATGTGGTGCTGGAGAAGACTGCTGAAGCTACCATGAATGGCAAAGAAGACAAACAAATGGCTCCTAGAAGAGATCAAGCTAGAATGCTTCCTGGAAGCCAGGAGACTAAATTAAGACTGTCATGCTTTGGTCACATCATGAGAAGGCACAAATCATTAAAGAGAGACATTTATGCTAGAAAATGTAGAGGGCAACAGAAAGAGAAGAAGACCACGAGCCAGATGGTTCTAGTCAATCAGGGAGGCCATGTGCCTGAGCCTACAGGACCTAAGAGGGGCAGCTGAGAACAGGAAATCTTGGAGATGTCTTATCCAGAGGGTTGCAATGAGTGGAAGTTAGCTCAAGGGATAACAATAAAGTAGAAAGGGTTTTCTGTCCCTCCCCAAGTGAACAGAACGTGCTGTTCCCAGCATGTTGCCAGCTTGGCAACTAGGGCTGCCACATCAGGACTCTCTTAGGCCCTGATATTTCCATGTGAAAACCTGAGATCTTAGAGCAACACTTTGTGATGCCAGTGGAGGGTGGCTTCGAATGATTTTGCAAGGGGGAGTCTCTGAGATGTCATTTAGCATAATACCTTTAGTATCCACCATAGTTGCACAGAGTAAATCTAACAAATAAGGAATACACACACAGAGAAAGAGAGAGGGAGAGAGAGAGTGACTAGTGCTCTCAGAGAACAGAATGGTTCTGTGATTCTGTGATAGTTTGGAATAGAATGGTTTCCAACTGGCAAAGGGGTCAGGCAAAACTGCATACAACCACCCTATTTGTTCAACATGTATGTAGAAAATATCATATGAAGAGCAGGTTTAGGCTCAGAAGAAGGAGGAGTGAAGATAGAAGGAAAGAACATCAACAATCTAATGTATGTGGATGATACCAAACTACTAGTGGAAAACATCATAGACATGGAAGAATTACGAAGAAAAGTCAAAGAAGAAAGTGAAAAAGCAGGCTTACTGCCAAACATAAAGAAAACAAACAAAAAAAATAACCATGGAAGATCTACATAAATTCCTCCTAGATAATGAGGAAATCAAAATAGTTAAAGAGTTCCCATACCTTGGTTCAAACACTGATAAGAACAGAGATTGCAGTCAAGAAATAAGAAGACTAGGAATGGGAAGGGCATGAAAGAACTGGACAAAAGCCTAATGTGTAAAGATATACAACAACAGACTGATGTCAGAATTGTTGAAACCATTGTATTTCCCATTACCATGTACTGATGTGAGAGCTAAACAGTGAAGAATAATGACAGAAAGAAAATAAAGTAATTTGAGATGTCGTGTTGGAGAAGAGTGCCAAGAATACCATGCACAACCAAAAAGACAAACATGGGTCCTTGATTAGATTAAGCCTGAACTCTCCCTGGAAGATGAAACTGAGGTTGTCACACTTTGGCCACATCACGAGATGGCATGACTCACTAGAAAAGACAATAATACTAGGAAAGTTATTATACAACAGAAAGAAAAGAGGACCACACTCTAGAGATGGATAGGGAGGTCATGGGCCTGAGTTTGCAGGACCTAAGCAGAATAGTGGAGGGCAGGGGTCTTGGAGATGTCTCATCCACAGGGTTGCCATGAGTCAAGGGTCGACTCAAAGGCAGTTAACATACACAGTGCTGTCACACTGAGATTCCTACTCTTTGCCCTGAGGGTGAAAAAAGAGTACCCTATACCCAATTAAACCATTGGTAAATCTAGCCCAGTATTGCCTATTATGTGGGTCTCTGTCTAGACAGAGACATTTCTCATCATCTTGTGATAGTTGTAGAAATCCACTTGCAGTTTGGGTTTTGTGGAATCTGTAGGTTTTAAAAGGTGAATTGGAAGGAGGTGTCTTGCATCTTGTTTAAAAGGAAATTTAGTAATTTTGTCTCCCCAAACCCCAAAGATATGGAAGTGTTCTAGGGCCTCAAACAACCTTGAAGGTGCATGTGCATTTGGAAGTGCAAGTGGTCATTCTATCACATCCTCAAGGACAATCCAAAAATGCAGGCTAAGACTGAGAAAGTGTCACCCAGTGAATTTCCATGACTGAGTGTGGATTTGTACCGTGGTCTCTTGGAACCCAACACTCAAACCACTAGAGCATGTTGGCTCCAGATGTAGCTGTATTGACATATTTCTCTCTTTCTGTCTTGAATCCTAAATTCCAGCTAGAGTAAAGCCATTGAATCATCACTGTTGACTCACCATTTAGCCATAGAAGTAAAAGATATAGCCATGTTAGTCTGTAGAATCAATCTGTAGAGAGATCTTGTAGCACCTTTGAGACTAACTGAAAGAAAGAAGTCGGCAGAATGAGCATTCATAGACTGCATCTAAGGAAGCAGACTGAAGTCTATGAAAGCTCATACTGCCAACTTTTACATTTCAGTTAGTCTCAAAGGTGCTACAAAATCTCTCTACTTTTAGCCATAATTTAACTGGCCTGCTTTTCAGGCTATAATTTGCGTGCATGTGTGTGTGTTACACTGATATCTTGCCTTTCCTCTCTAAGGGGGACAGCCTTCTCCCTATTTTTATTCTCACAATTATACTGTGAGGCAGGATAGGCAGGCAGATCACAACTAGCCTGAAGTCCCCCAGTTAGCGTCATAACTGAGCAGAGATTTCAACCTGGGTCTCCCATGTCATAATCCAAAACTCTAACCACTAATTTTTATTTTATTTATTGCATTTATATCCTGCCTTTCTCCCAGTGTGGGACCCAAGACAGCTCATGAACAATAAAACAAAAGCAAGTAAAAACATAATAAATTAGAACACAGTTAAGAGGTTGCCATTTTTAAAATCACAAGGTGTTATTGTTATTATGTGCTCCTTTCCAACTTATGAAGGCCCCAAAGGGAACATATCACAGGGCTTTCTTGGCAAGATTTGTTCAGAAAGGGTTTGCCTTAATAAATAATAAATAATAAAATTTTTATTTATATCCCGCCCTTCCAGACGATCAGGGCGGCTTACAGAAATGCAAGGCTGAGAGTGTGACTTGCTCCAGGGTCACTCAGTGGGTTTCCATGCTGAATTGGAATTCAAACCCTGGTCTCCAGTCATAATGTAATGCTCAAACCATTACACCACACTGTCTCCCTGGGAAAAAAAACAATCAATTAAATAATATGGAATAAACAATAAATGAACTAGAGAGAACTGGGTTTACCTCCCTGACCCAGCATTAAATTCACTGTCACCCAGATAGTCATTCTTTGAATCTGAACAATCTCATAGGTTTATCACTTGCTTGTAATAACAGGTTGTCACTCAGTGGAGAAAGAGAAAGATCCAAATGTGAGGAACTTAAAGGCAACAATTTTGAATGGTTCATCATCATGTTCTAACACTCTTTGATCTTTGCTTGTAGCAGGTCTTTTTGTAAAGCTAATGTCTCTTAATTGCCTATCCAAAACCCAGCTGCATGAAAATGTTTCCCTTTGCAACAGGAAAAGCTCACCACAATAGATTCCACCTGGGAAAATTCAGTCCACACAGCTTCTATGGAGATTGAAGTTAAACAAAGAGGAAAACACATTGGATTACCAATAGTGCTAAGCAGTAAATGCATTAGGGCCTTAATGGCTGTGGAGGAAGGAATAAATTATTGGTATTCTCTGTGTTTCATGTACTGGTAATGCTTTCAAGAAAGAAGAGCTCATAGGAGAAAATTTTCTTAGGCAAAACATCAAAATAAAGGTTTGCTTTTTTGGAATTATTTTGTGGGAATATTTTCAAACCATGGTTTATAGGTATGGAGGGCCAGCTGTATTTCTAAGCCACAGGTCCCCAACTATCAAATATATCAACACTGCACAATTATACCACTTCAGTACCACTTGAACAGCTATGGCTCTATTCTATGGGATTTTAAGTTTTGGGCAGCATAAAGAATTCTCTCTTAGAGAGTTCTAAATGGTATTGCTATGGGAGTAACCGAAAGAACCGGAAGTATTTCATCAAACTACAAATTCCAGGATTCCATAAGATGGAGCCAAGGCAATTAAAGTTACATCAAACTGCTATAACTGTACAGTGTCTTGGTTCTAAAAAGAAGATCCTCAGTACAAAATGGGATTCCTGGAACCCTAACCACATGTCTTGTATTATAGTTCCCATCATTTTTGACTTTTATATGTTCTTGTAATTTTATATTGTTTATAACTAGTTGGTTTTAATTGTCTTTTAAATTAGTTTGGTAAAGTTTTAACATGGTTTTATTTGCGAGGTGCCTAGTGTCCTTTTCTGGGGAAAAGACAGCATAGAAATGAAATGAAATTAATAAATAAATACATCCTCAAGACTCCCATCATTGACCGGTGATCACTGATCAATTGACTAAGACTCCCATCATTGACTTGGCTTAGGGATTATAGTCACTGAATTGTAGTTCAACATATCTGGAGGACATCAAGTTGGGAGAAGACTGCATTTGGACTTTGGTACCTCCATTCATTCACCTCTACAGACGAGATCCGTCAAATCACTGACTTAGACAGCTTCAAGAAAGCTGTCAAGACAGATCTCTTCTGGCAGGCGTTTCCAGAATAAACTACTTGGCCATGTGGTAATTGCCCCCCTCCATATATATTATGACTCTGACACTTTTATTGGTTTTAATTGTTATGTAATTTTAAATTCTATACTGTTTAATTGTCTTTTAAGGGGGGATATTTTGTATATATCTATGTATTTTAACTCTTGTAAGCCGCTTTGATTGTTTTTAACAAAAAGCGGGATAGAAATAAAAGTTTTATTATTATTTTTATTTATTTATTACCTCTAACCTCCAGACATCATTGAAGCTGTCAGCTCAAGATTTCAATGTAGCATTCAGTGGAGCATCACTTGTGAACCTGGCCTGTCCTTGACCAAAATTCACACTTTATTCATTCATTACATTGATACTCCAATTAGCTCAAAGTTGCATACATGGCTCTCCTCTTCCTTTGTCAATCCTTACAATAACACTGTGAGGGTGAGAGAGAATGCGAGAATGTACAATCTCCCATCATCTCTCAAATCTCATTCAACATCATGCTAGAGCATTTAACTAAAGGGATTAATTTCCAATGCAGCCACTCCCTTTTTGATCTCTTAGTCTTTGCAGCTAAAGAAAATCTTTATTGTGTTGGCAAAGGAGGTAACTTGGCAATTAAAACCACAGAGCTTTGAGGAATACAGAAGAAAATAGCTAACTAGATTATTGTAAGAGTCTTGAATTACAACAAAAGACAGGGGACACATGGCTCTTTGGGTGTCGTTGGACTCCAACTCTAATAATAATAATAATAATAATAATAATAGGATTTATTTATATACCGCCCAATCACTTTCTCACTGGTTATGATGACTGTTCCTGATCAGAATCAAACTATATCTAGGGGACCACATGTTTCTCAGCCCTAAATAATGTGTATGTTGTGTAAAATGAGCACACACTTCAACACACATAGGGATCTTGTAGCACCTTTGAGACCAAGTGAAAAAAGAAGCTGGCAACATGAACTTTGTACACTTGATGCATCTGAGGAAGTGGACTCAAGTCTATGAAAGCTCATGCTACCAGCTTCTTTCTTTCAGTTAATCTCCAAGGTGCTTTGCATACTGATTTTCCAGACTAACATGGCTATGTGTTTGAATTCTACTTCACATCTCAACATTTACATTAATTGATCACAGAGATACAGTCCGGTTAGGGCTGTCTCTGTGTGTATGCTTGTGATGTTGCCTACCACTGGAACATTATTTAGGACCGGGAAACGTGTGGATGTGGTTTGATTCTCATCAGCAAGAGTTATCATAATCAATGGGAAAGGATCATAGGAGTTGAGGTCCAACATACATGCCAGTGTTCTCAGAGGAAATTATTTATCTATTTATTTCCTTTGTATGCCACCTTTCTCCCAGAATGGGACCCAAGGAAGCTCCCAAAGAAAGTCTGTTTAAAAGCCTCAACAATATATATATATATATTAAAAATGAAAAGCAGTGACACAACATTAAGAGTCTGCTCTGACCTCTTCCTTTCTGTTTTGTCTGATGTAGAACCCCATGTGACATGAAAGCCTGCATACTTTTCAAAACTGTCACCGGCTGAAATTTATGCAATTGCAAAAGAGATCAACTTACCTTCTAGGCTCCTTTACCTTTCCCCAGATTGTTACCTTGGCCAAAGATGAAAACAACACTCAAAACTTGTTAGCAATGTTTACAGCAATTCCAAATCTAGCAATGATCGCATTCCTGTAATATTTCCTTTCTAAATGGCCACATCATAAAACTTGCAGCTGGAAAGCTGTTTGTTACAGTGATGATAATATAAATAAATAAATAAATTGAAAGATATGTGGAAAGAATTTGTGGGGGAGGGAAAAGATTCTGTTCTGAACAAACAAGTCAATAGGTTGTACCTCTGACCTCCCCCCCCCCCCCCCCGCGCGGAGGACTTGATTACTATGGCAATACTACTGCAAAGGACCGTAAACCATGGTAGACAGGACAACTGGTAGACATGACAACTGTTAACGTGACCAAAGGACCATCCAAACACTGCATCCTTTCCAACAATGACCAGCCATTGCCTCTGGGAAGATGACATGTAGTTGATAGCCTTCCCCTATTGCTTTTGTCTCTGATCATGGAGGTTCCAAAACTAATCAACCCTAACAGTTCATTAGCAAGCTTAGTAGGAGAGTATAGACAATGTAAATCAAAATAAATATGGAGAGAAACTGATATACTTATTTAACTTACATGCTCTGTCTGGAAATGTTACCCTTTGAACAACATCTTCAAGAATCCTCCAGTGGCAATGACAGCGGGAGGTTCCTGAGACACACAGTCCCAAAAGTATTTCCCCCCCAAGTGCTGTTTCAATGGCCACATACTGTAATTATATGATATGTGGGTGGATTATAAAACAAAGGCGATATAAAAGGGTAGGTATCGCTCAGCTCTCCAGATTTTGTTGGACTGCCTCTCAGCCCTAGCCAATTGAGAGGGAAATAAGAGCTGCAATTCAACAACAGCCCCTCCTGATTTTAAACTGTAAACCCTAAACTACAATTAAAACCTTGAAAGACCTGGCTGAACAAAAAGGCCTTCATGTGGTAGCTAGTTTTGATAGATCTCAGGGCCTGGTCCCCGATCTCCAGTTTTCATGGATTCTCCCCAAATGTAAGATGCTGGACTCAGCACTGAGCAAGAGGAAAGGACTGGGTGAAAATCTCCAATCTGCATTCAATGCTATCTGGGATTTGTAGTTTAGTGAGATATTTAGCCTTCTGTTTGAGAGCTCTGGTGCCACACCAAAGTATAGATACCAGAATTCCATAGCACTGAACCATGGCAGTTAAAGCAGTATCAAACTGCATCATGCCACCTAGGTTACCTGTTTCTTATCTTGTCTCCCTAAGTGAGAAGGAATAATCCTCTAATTTCACCTTGATCTAGTAGCAGCTTTTTAAGCAAAGATTTCTATCTTAATTTCCAAACAGGGAAATTTAGTATATGTGTGTGTGTTCATATGAGAAGCTGTGAACAACTGTGATTGGTACTGAATGCATAACTCATAATGACATCTCCAGTGGCTGTCCCTTGGTCTCAGGTATTGGCCCAGGAACTTCAGGGTTTTGGATGACCCTGAATTGACAACCTTACCTGGTACTGATACCTAGTGACAGGAAAACATCCCTGGAAAAAAGCCTGCTGCACAACTGAGTAGGGCTTGAAAAGCAGGTTGGGATTACAGGCTGAGTCTCCCTTATTTGCAATTTCAAAAATATTTCAGCATCCAAAATAATAATAATAGTAGTAGTAGTAGTAGTAATTTGTATCCCGCCTCTCCCTGTATTGGATCGAGGTGGGTAACAACAAACAAAAACAATAAAATCAAACATCACTATCAATAGATAAAAGGATAACAGGACATATTAGATCCTAAATTATCTGCATGGATGGCTGAAATAGTGACACTTTTTGATTTCTGATGGTTCAGTGTACACAAACTTTGTTTCATGCACAAAATTATTAAATACAGTGTTTGTAAAAATCAGCCTATAAGATGTAAACAAAACATTAATGAATTTAATGTTTAGATTTGGGTCCCCTCTCCAAGATATCTCATTATGTGTATACAAATATTTCAAAAAAATCTTTAAGCATTTCAAATAAGGGAGACTCAACCTGTACAACTCTCACAATCTCCCCAAACTTGGTCATGCTGAAGAGAGAGGAGTTAGAGTCCAAAACATTTTGAACTCTGCAGGGCAACAACTAAAAAGAGCCATCCCTCATGTTGTCATCTAGTTTATTTGGTGTACCCAAAATGCTCTCAGCACTCAGCACAGGGCTTCCAAGCAGATGGCTACCTCATCATGCTGGTGCTGCATTTTACTCTCTTGTTCTGAGCACTTATGACCACTGTTGAGTTGTTCAGTTCTCTCTAAACAGAAGGAGTGTATTTCCAAAGCCATGGGCAATTCTGTCCCTGTAAAAATTCTATCCCACAGGTGCATTCTCTCTTTCCCTATCAGTGTGAAAATGGAAATGAGAAAATTTTCACCTGGGGACTTTTGTTTTCTTCCAAGCTGCTAGAAGGGACAACATCTTTCAGGTTTACATTATGAGGTTCCTATCACTACATGAGCCACTGGCTTTGGGATATTTATAATGAACAGCCTGGAGAGCTGTTGCATGAAACTGAACTGTGCTTTTCAATCCAGAAAGCTGTTTGATGGAAATCAGCTGTGCTTTGGAAGCTGTTGCATTCATGCTTATTTCCTGTCCACTGAAATTATTTGTGCTTTGATGGAGAAATGCCCAAATTGGGTATAAATTAAGACTGACATCTGTTCCGCCATTTTATGCCACTAGCACCACCCCTTGCTGGAATGAGCCATCCCCCCAGATCCTTCCCAAACTTGAATTTGGCCTCTAGAGTGGGAAAGTTACCCACCTCCATTGTACTGCAGCTGACAGCAGCTACTGTGTTTCAAAATGAAGAGTTTTCCACACACACCCCAGCCCTACCTGGGGAATCTAGGACATTGAGCATGGACTCTTTTGCTTGTAAACCAGGGGTGGGCAAAATGTGGCTCCAAGCACACGTAGCCTCCAGCTAGTTTTGAGGCTCTGAACTTCTTGAGACTTCCCAGAGTGCTCCTTTTCTGGCCAACAAAGTGACTTGCTTCTCTTAGAAGCCTCCAGGACTAGTAACTCATCTTTAAAACAGGGATTCTCCTGCAGTGTTTTAACAGTATTCTTATTTTTTTCTCAAATAGTATCTTACATTCAATCGTAATCTGGACTCAGGACAGGAGGTTACTGTTAGAATGGTGTAGGTAGAAATAGAATGATTTCCCAATAGAAAGGGAGTCAGACAAGGCTGCATTCTATCAGCCTATTTGTTTTCAACTTGTATGCAGAAAATATCATATGCAGAGCAGGTTTAAGATATACAGATGACACTGTGACTACTAACAGTGGGGAAAAGACTTGGAACAATTATTAAGAAGAGTTAAAGAAGAAAATGCAAAGGCTGGCTTCTTGGTGAACAATAATAAAACACAAATAATGACCACAGAGGATTTACATAAATTCAATCTAGACAAGGAGGAGGAAATTGGAATAGTGAAAGATTTCCCATACCTTGGATCAATCATCAAGTAGAATGGTGACTGCAACCAAGGAGTCTAGGACTGGAAATGGCACCTATGAAAGTCTAGACAAGATCCTAGAGTGCAAAGATATAAAACTGAACACTAAAGTTAATATTGGCCAAGCCATACTATTTTCCATCACCATGTATAGTTGTGGAAGATGGACAGTGAAAAATGCAGATAGGAAAAAAATCAACTCATTTGACGTGTAGTGCTGGAGAAGAGTGCTGAGGATACTGTGGATAACCAAAAAGACAAACAAATGGATCCTAGAACCAATGAAGCTTGAACTCGCCCTGGAAGCCAAGGTGACTAAATTGCCTGTCATACTTCGGCCACATCATGAGAAGTCAGGGCTCACTAGAAAAACAATAATGCTAGGAAAGATGGAGGGCAGTGGAAAGAGTGAAAAACTACACACAAGATGGATACATTCATTCAAGGAGGCTATGGTCCTGAGTCTGTAGGACCTAAGCAGAGTGGTTGAGGACAGGGGGTTCGAGAGATGTCACAATTCATGGGGTCACTATGAGTCAAAGTCAACTTAAGGGCAGTTAACAACAACAACAAACAATCCCAATAGGAGCAGCAGAGGTAGAAAAGTCCTCAGTACATCACTTCTGCTGTAAGCTGTGTACATTGCCAATGGGCTATAGCCCTTTCATACCCTCCTCCACATCTTTGGCAGGGACAGTCCCAATTAAGCCTCTATTGTCCCACTTTCTTAGCTGTTCTTAAAATGTCCCAGTTTCACTTCCCTTCTCCCACTTTGTCCTCAGCTTACTTCAGTTGCTGCAAATTGAGTGCAACATACAAAAGCAGTTTACTCTCAATTAACAGTGGGGAAAAGGAGAGGAAGAGGCCCTTAGGGAAATATAGGGCAATATACCCTTACACACAGGAGGTCTCTAAACTGAGTGACAAAAAAGACAAACAGGAAAGTCTGGTACTTGTGAATGCATACTTAACAATAATGCAAAAACAGATTAAACTTATACATTGCATGTGTTTACTACAACTATACAATTTAAACATCGTACAGCAAAAATACTGAAAAGTAACCATAATGTAAGTATCCCATCTTGAAAATTTTAAAAAGAAAAAAAAAATCAAGGGAATGTCAGCAATGGATAAGGTAATGTCCACAATTCAAATATGAGTCCATTTAAAGATGATATAAAGTTCGTGTAGTATATGATGTACTTTTTCAGAACCTGAAGATCCTATGGCTTGAAAGAATCTTAGAAATAAATTTTATAGAATATAAGTTTAGACTTCTGTGACTTGAAAAGATGGTGATTTCCAGACTCGTTTAAACCTATTTCAAGAGGTCTTTTCAAGAGGTTCTATAAAATTTATTTCCAAGATTTATGAATTTAATAAGCTTTTGAATTATTGTTAAATAAGCAGTCACAAGTACCAGACTTTCCTGGTTAGTCTTTTTAGGTCCAAAATACACTGCAGAAATAACCCAGACAGTTTCAAGACAGAACTGGGAACAGCAGTTTTGTGAGATATTTAGTCTTCCGTGTTGGAGAGATCTGGTGCCACAATAAACTACCATACCCAGGATTCCCTAGCACTGAGCCAGGGCAGTTAAAGAGGTCTCAAACTGGAATATTTCTGCAGTATGTTTTGGACCTTTGAGACTCTTGCCCTTCCCAGTAGGCTCAGGCAAAACCAGACTGCTGCATCCTCTTGTGTGAATGCCTGACTTGTTGAGCAGTGGTGCTTTACTCTAAATATTTTTCAGAAGCGTTGTGATCTGGTTTTTGAAGTAACTCTGTATTAATTAATAAATTAGGTTGATGGGATGGAAATCTTGGGGTCCTGCAGGTGCTTACTGAACTGCAGCTCCCAGCTTTTCTCATCCTTGGTTATGCCATTTTTCACTCCTGAGACGTGCAGTCCAATAACAGGATTCCCACTCCTGTATAGGCCAAAGAGTTAATAATACCATTGCACTGAAATCTAAAACATTGCCTCTTTCAAATGAGATGGAATGGTCACCCCAATCATTGGGTAGGATCCAGGTTTAGTAAAGCTACCCACTGAGATTGATGGTTCTTATGTTTCTCGTGATCATCTGAATTCTTCTTGATTTCAAGACAGTTTATTTTAAGTGTGACTACATCTGGATAAATCCTGTTGTTGTTATTGCCACTGTAGTGGTTGTATCTTCCAGATCAAAATAAAAACTTAAATGTGTGCATATTGTAAGTATTCCTTGATTGCTACACCCATGCAGAGGATGAGACTGAAAGTCTCCTCACCCCTCATCCAGATGCCTTATCTAGTTCCAATCTCCTTATCTTCCCCCTATAAGCCTCTCAGTGGCTGCCCTTCCCATTATCTTTTCAGCCCCATTTTGCAGAACTGTTGCATTATTTCCCCACCTGTCTTCATTCCTTGTCGTCTCTCTCTCACCCACCCATCCACCTGGTACCAGGAAAGGAGGCCAAATGTGACCATCTCCTTGAAAATTAGTGGTGCCTTTCTTGACTTAGCGCTCTCTTTTGCTAGGCTACAATCCCATCCTCCCTTGCCAGAATTATGGTAGATGTAGTCCGACACATCTGGGCAGCACTGGTGAAGGCTGCACTGTCATAATGTCAGTCATAGGCAGCAGTGCTATGCCATTATAAAAATCCACAGCATGAGTGTTGTTGTGTGCCTACAAGTCTTTTCTTGGCAAGATTTGTTCAGAGTTTGCCTCAGCCTTCCTCTGAGTCTAGGAGAATGTGTCTTACCCAGGGTCACCCAGTGAGTTTCCATGGCTGTGTGGAGATTCGAACCCTGGTCTCCAGAGCACTAGGATGCCTCTGCATCATAAAAAATAATGCAGTTTGACACCACTTTAGCTGCCATGGCTTCATCCTACAGAACCCTGGGCTTTGCTGTTTTGTGAGGCAGAGGCACCAACATGCTGCGGCAGAGAAGGCTAAAGACCTTGTAAAAGTACAAATCAGAATTTAATAAAATGCAGGTACAGCAATTAAAGTAGCGTCAAGCTGAATTATTTCTATAGTGTAGAATCTACACCCGTAGATGCACCTATAATCCAACCATGCTATAAGCATGGTTTTGTTGTTGTTAACTCCCCTGAGTAGACCTCAACTTTTGGCAACCGTGTGGATTTCCAAGATCTCCTGTCCTCCACTGCTTTGCTTAGGTCCCTCAGGCTGAGACCCACAGCTTTCCTGTTCCGAGTCTAATAATCTGGTGTGTGGTCTTCTCTTTCTCCTGCCCACTACCTTTCCCAGCATCATTGTCTCTTGTAATGGAAACCTGACTTTTTATGATGTGACCAAAGTACAACAACCTCAGTTTAGTGATCCTGGCTTTCAGGGAGAGTTCAGACATGAACTGTTCTGGAACCCATTTGTTTGTCCTCTTGGCCATCTACAGTATCCTCAGCACTCTTCTCCATGGTTATATATATAAATATATATAAAATTACACACACATATTAAGGCAAACTAAAATATAAAACATCTCTCTGTGTTCCAAATAACTGGGTAGCTCTGTGAATCAGAAATCAATAGAAGGATGTAGCCTTAAATTGACAATAGATTATGTAGTTTCAAATACTAATTTGTTTTTTTCTATTCCTCCCCCCGTCACACACATTTAGCCATGGAAACCCACTAGGTGACCTTGGACAAGTCACACTGTCTCAAGTTTAGAGAATGGCAATGACAACCTTCATCTGAAGAAACTTGCCAAGTGAATCCTGAGTCGCCTTAGGGTCGCCATGAGTCAGAAATGACTTGAAGGCATACAGCAACAACAACAGTGCATAATCTGCTGGGTGGTTGTTGGTTTTTTTTTTCTTTCTCATTTTAAAAGAACATCTTTTGCAACTAAGCATGTCCAAGGTTCAGAAACCTTAAAAGGTAATATCTTTTCTTTAAAGCAATAATTTCTTAGTGACCCAGGTCAAAAAGGTCAGAAGGTTTTTCTTAAGTGCCAGGAAATGTTCTCCCCATCCATCATTATTACCTAATTAACAACACAAAACATTTCACAATCAATTTCAATGACACTAGAGTATGACTCCCTCATCCACTCCCAAAGAAAAGCATTTCAATTTGCATTTAAAAGGCTCACCAAGGGGTTTGGAGGAGTCCATCTGCCTCCTCCTGGAGATACAGTCTAATACTCCTGAAAAATGCAGTGGTTTGTTCTAATTTGCCTTTTTCATGCCCTGGAAGGAAATTTCCACGAGACTCCATATGTCACACACATGCAGTCTCAAAGGTGCTACAAGATCTCTCTAGGTGCACACACCACAAGTTTATTTAAATATTTGGTCTTAGAATAATAGAGGACCAATTTTGAAAATGAAGGGGAGAGGAGGTTTTGCTACGCTGAAGAGCAAAGCAAATACCCCCCTTTTTTCTTCATTAGATTGGCAGATAACTAATAATACAGAAGTCACCATGCTGGATGAACCAGTTATTAGTAGAGTCCTGATGACATCTCACTACAAAATATCGCAGTTGAGATGTTTGTTGCAAAATCTTATTTTCCATAGCCTGATTTTTTTTACATTCAAGAAGCAAAAGCACAAATTCATTCTCAGGCAAGAAGTTAGCAAGCCATAAAGATTCTGCTGAACTGGCAAGGTTTTCATATTCATCAAGATTTTATGGTACTGTTTCCAAACAGGATGGTTCTTGTTGCATTGCTCATGTTGGTGCAGTGAAAATTACAGTAAATGCAGGGACATAGCCAAGGGGGGGGGGTTCTTGGGGTCCAGACCCCCCCCTTCCATTAGAAAAATGAATGGTGCGTGCTGCTGCACCGCTGCAATCAAGCCCCATTATAATGGTGGCACTTAGTCTGGACCCCCCTTCCTAAAATCCTAGCTACATCCCTGGTAAATGGATTTTTGAAACCCAGTGTGCATCTGCATCCATTAAACTGTAAGGACATGAGAACAGTATATAACAAATATGCATTGACATCGTTTTTCTGTTTATATCATTTATTAAAATATTTCCATTCCATTCCCCCAGTAGCTCAGTGGAGTTTGAATTATAATAAAAATGCAAGCCCATAATTAAAAAAAAGAAAAGAAAATAGAGCAAATGCCCAGAGCAACACAATCCAACAGACATCCTTTTTAACACATTTTGAAAGCTTTCCACCCACTCTTCCAAATTAATTAAAATCAAGCTAAAACATAAATCTGTTTATTACAGCCAGGCCAAGGTCATCTTGTGAGTTTCAGGGTTCACTGGCAACTAGAACTTGGATCCCCCAAGTTCCAGTCCAACACTCTAATTGATACATCACAACGGATATTTTTATTGAAGGTGTTAAAGTTTTGCTGCTAAATATTCATAGAATCTGAACTTCTTCAGATGCCTGGCATGTGGTCTTCAGATATTGGTATAAATAAATTTGTTATGTTTTCAAAGTTTAAAGTGCTCCAAGACACTCTGCTGGTTTTGCTACAACAAGGCTAATGTTGCCAACCCCTCTAGAAACTTTCCCCATTTTTGCCTTATTCATCCTTATTTTAAGTGTTTAAAATTTGCCAAGGTCATTATTTCAAAGGTCACACTGAGGGCCATGGCCATGGTTTTTGCCCATTTAAACCATGTCAAAAATACGCTAGGTTAAAGAGGTGTTTTTTGGGATGAATCAATTTATTCTCAAATAAATGGATTCATCCCAGTGGGAACCACAGGTGGATTCGAATCTGCCCTGGCTTGTACAAGCTTCCCTAGCCGCGGGGAATAGAAGGAGGCCACAGGGAAGCTGGAGAAGCCGGTTAGAGGCCAAAGGAAGCCAGAAGAAGCCAGTAAGTCAGGGATAGGAGAGGCCAAGGTTCCTGATCCAGATTGGTAGAATTGGAGCAAACATAGTGGGAACCAGGAACTATTTTTGTGCCGATTCATCAGTTGGGATCAGGCACTGAATTCTCCACAAGCGGGAACAAGACCCGTCATGGGGTTTTCTTTGGCAAATTTCTTTACCATTGTCATCCTCTGAGGCTGAACCAGTGTGACTTTCCCAAGGTCACTCTGTGAGATTACATAGCCAAGCTGGGATTTGAACTTTGGTCTCCAGAGTCATTGACCAATGCTCAAAACATTACATCATATAGATACTGTGTAATGATTAATATTTTATTTATTTTTCTTTAATTTCTATGCTGCCTTTCTCCAGAAAAGGATCCAAGACAGCTCATAGATAACATTTTTTAACACTTTACAAGATTTTTTTTTTAAAATTAAATTCATCCAGCTGAAAACCATATAATATTACATAAAACTTACAAAAGTGACATTTAGAATTATTTAATGTATTTATAAAGTGGATAGAAACTATTACAGTGAGTTGAAATAGATTATGCACTGGGGAGAAAATTTTTGGAGAGGAGAAATAATTAATAGTATTCTGAAATAACTGAATGGTTAGGAAAAATTAGAGATTAAAAAAAATCCTGTTAGGCAGAAAGTTGATTAAGTGTGATTTGTGTTTTATTTATTTATTTACTTTATATGCCACCTTTCTCTAAGGACAGGACCCAAGCCAGCTTCCTGGACGACAAGTTCAAAATGTTTACAAAATGTTTTAAGACCAATTTAAAACCACCACATCAAAACATTATTGTTAGGTTATGTATAAAGATCATATATATTTTTTATGTTATGATTTTGGTTTGTTGTGTTATGATTAACTGTTTTTATAAAGTGGTTGCTAACTGTATAAAAATATAATTAAAAAAAGAAAGCAGCATGGTTGATCAAGTTTTCTAATACATAAAATAATATTTCACAGGTTTAATGCAATAAGCAGGATTTAATTTTTTTCTTTAAACAGTAATATAAAAAAACCTGGTTCAAATAACAACAACAAAAAAAAAAAAATGGGTTATACAAGAAAAAATAAACCCTGGGTTTTGGGGGTTTTTTTAAACCAAAATACAAAAACGACCCTTTCTCCTTCACACCTGAGATGCAGATATACAGGAATCAGCACGTGTCATTTTCATGCAAATATGTGTCCTCTTTTTGTGTTCTTTCTTGTCAATGTGTGAACAACTCCCCATTCTTCTCCATACTTCCTTTTGTACTGTATCCATTAAGGAGTAAGTCATTGTTTAGATTAGAATAATGAAACTGTGGAAGAAAAAGCAGTATTATTTTTGCAAACTATCTGGTTGTAAAAAGACAGAAGTCATCCTTTGAGACTAAATGGGTGGGAGAGATTTTCCCACGAAAACTCTTCGAGTAATGAAGAGGGCTGCGGTCCAAGGTCCGAAACATACTGCAGAAGCAATCCAGTTTGAACCCACTTTAAGCTGCCCTGGCTCAGTGCTGAGGAACTCTGGGAACTGTGTTTTTGTGGGACATTTAGCCTTCTCTGTCAGAGAGTTCTGGTGCCATAATAAACTACAATTCTCAGGATTTCATAGCATTGAGCCAGGGCAGTTTAAGCGGTTTCAAACTGGATTGCTTCTGCAGTATGTTTTAAGCCCCTGAAAATTCATGCTACAGATGTATTTCTCCCAGTCAGTCCCAAAGGTACTATAAATTCTCCCTTATCCAGAATTGCAAAATCCAAATTAATGCAAAACCCAACCCCTTTTTCATGGATGACTAAGGTGCTTTACAGAACGCCCCAAAGGGCGGTCTGCTGCTGCCCTTGTTTGCTCCGCGAGGGAGCCGCAGCGGACAAACCACGCGGCTCCCCCACGCAGCAAAAAGAAGCCGTAAAAAGCGGCTTCTTTTTCCGGCACCATTATGATGCCGCAAGGCGCCAATGGCGCACATGCGGCATCATCAAGGCACTGCAACATGCAGACACTAGGCGTCCATCTCGTCAAAATGGTAGCGCCCATGTGTATAGGGCGACGCCATTTTTATGCCCTCGTTATGTGCGAGGGGCAAGGCGCGTCAGGAAGCGCCGCCCCTCACAGCATAACGACGGTGGCCAAAAGGCCCCATCTATAGAGCACCTAAGATAGTGACTGACACATTTGCTTTCTCATGGTTCAGTGTACACGAACTTTGTTTCAAGCAAAAAATTATTAAAACATCATGTAAAATTACCTTCAGGCTATGAGTATAAGGTGTATATGAAACAAAAATGAGGTTTGTGTTTAGACTTGGGTCCCATCTCCAAGATATCTTTCATTATGTATGTATAGGGAAATACAGGTATTCAAAAATTAAAACAATAATATAATAAAAATAAAATAAAACCTGAAATTCAAAACACTTCTGGTACCAAGCATTACAGACAAGGGATACTCAACCTGTACTGGATTCCTTTCTGTCTTTTCATGCTAAAACAGACTAACATTGGGCCCAAACAGACAGGCCAAAATAAAGCTGCTTCGGGTCACTTTGGAGGTATGCTGTTTAAATCTTGCATGCATCTTAAGAGGCCAGAAGCCGTGCCAAAGCCATGCTCCAGTCCTAAGGATTGGAGCACAGCTTCTGGCTGCTTAAGATGCGTGTGTCATTTAAACAGCATACCTCCAAAGTGAAGCAGCTTTATTTTGGCCTTTCTGTTCAGGCCCAAAGTTATCTGTTTGAATCCTGTTGGTGAGGCATTTCAAAATTGGTACATACTACCTTATATACTCGTCTATAAGTCTAAAAATGTATGCCCAAAAATTGACCCCAAAATCCCAGGTTGACATTATGGTAATGTGATAGCAGCTCTTTCAGATTTCCCCATGCAGTGCAGAGTGGATTTTATTTCTTTCTGGAGCCAAGCAGAAAGAATCCTGGGTGGTTTATTATTATTGCTGTTTGTTTAAGAGTCCCTCTCTCACCCACATGTCTGGCTGAAACGAAAACTGAAACGATGAAGCAAAAGGCCTCAGTGAGAGTCTCTCTTGCATACGCACGCATACACCCACTGAAGAAGCCTCCAGGTTTTACCCTCGACCTATCCATGGGTTATGGCAAAATCCATAATTTTGGCTCCAAAACCTGACCTTGACATACATGAGGTCGAATTATAGTTGAGTATAAGGTATACAGTAATTTAATCAGGTCTTGTTTAGATGTATTTATATGTAACACACATAATGCACAAAGTCCTCCGGCTGAGTGTGTTTACTTATTTCTTTAAAACAAAACAATCATACTAGCTAATGAATCAGTCAAAACTAAAAGAGAAGATTGAAAGCACTAAAGTCTCTCTGCCAGAAAGAAAATTAATGGGACCTAGGAAGTAATGTAAGCAATGCCTCCATTGTTTTTCTATGCATTTCTGAGTTATAGATTTCCACCTGATAGCCAAAATGCCTTTTGATGCCATTGATTTATTGAGTGACAATAATGGTTAGTGAGGAATGGATTATGTGAATGAATTAAGGCCATCACAATGTATCAAACTTTGCAGACTCAACTGTTAATATCCAGGATTCATTAGCCAAGAATTACAAGAGATGCTGTTTTGATGCTGCAATTTGATGAAGGGGGGCATGCACAAGACCCATTTAATCCACATCTTTTTGATGCTGATTTTTTCAGCACCTTTTCAATAAATCAATTCCACCCAAGTGTGAACCAGATACAGATCGGAATCAATTTAAATTTGCCCTTTGGCTGACTGGAGTGGGTCCATTTTGAATTGATTCATGCATGAATGTGAACCACAAGTCGATTATTTTAGAGGGAAAAATGTGATCGGGGCAAACGTAGTGGAAACCACCCTCCTCTGTCTAATTGATCCATCAATTCGAATCACACACCGATTTATCTGTAAGTGAGAATGGAGCCTAAATTTGACATTCTTGAGGACAAGCTTGACCTGGCCTGTGGGTAGAGGCAGCTCTCCTGTACTCTCTGCCCTGAAAATGGCATACTTTAAGTGTTGAGGGGTTCTTCCTGGGCCACTGTTTTGCAGTCCTCAGATTCAAGAAGTATGACTCCCTTAGGGTCCAAGGGGTAGATCTTATCTTTCCCCAAGACCCTTGGTAGCAAGTTCCAAGAGATCCACTTCTTCCTTCTCTCCTAAAGATGCCTTTGGGTGCTTGGCTCAAATTTCAATCAGCAGCCAGCATAGAGTAGTGGTTTGAGTGTTGGATTGTGACTCTGGAGACCAAGGTTTGATACCCTACGGCCATGAAAGCCACTGGGTCACCTTGGGCAAGTCACATGGTCTCAGCCTTGGGAAAAGGCAATGGTAAACCTCCTCTGAACAAATCTTACCAGGAAAACCCCATGATGGCTTCACCACAAATTGGAAATGACTTGAAGGCGCACAACACATGGATGCTCAAATTTCTCTCATCTTTTCCCTACCTGCACTGTCCCCCTGTTGTAACCAAAACTACCTACTGAATGGAAGCCATCCCTACTAGCGCCTACAACAGACTAAATATATCCATGTATCTTGCAGAAGAACAAAAGGTGCCAGTCTATCCACCTTTGGTTGGATACTGAAGTACTGGCAGTGACTCACCACTGGCATAGGTTTTTATGGCTGCATCTGATGCAGTCCCCAAAAGCTTATGCCAAATAAAGCTTGTTCATTTTAAGTTTTACATGACCCTTAATAATTTTGCTGTAATAGACTAATGTAACTATTCTCTCTTTAAAAATTCTCCTTTGGGAAGTTCCTGAAGCCATGAACAATCTTATAATCAAACCACTAATCTGAAACCTGTGGCCCTGTAGATTTTAAATTTTTATTTATTGCATTTTTTATTATACTCTTCTTCTAAGCAGTTCTCATCTCTCATTATAAAATCACAAAACTTTGTAAGGTACGGACACAACCTGTTTCTGAGCAGAATCATTAGTTGTGGTGAAGAAAGGACCATGTTTGTGGGTCAGAAAAATGGCCAGGCAGGGCCACAGGTCACTCATGTGTTGCTTCATGTAAAAGCTTAAGTGTTATTTCTGTGCATCTTGACAAGATAAAAAGGACATCTCATTGTCACTAGGTATATTGTTCTGATGGACACTATGCACACTTATGAGTCAAATGTGTGAAATGCATTCACGAAACTTAACCTGAGGATGTGGACAGAATCCTTGGTGAGAACTGCCACATGGATACTGGACTCATGCCCATCTTAGCTGTTGAAAGCAGCCTGAGGGGGACTGGCCGATTGGTGAAGGAGAGTAGTGAATGCCTTACTACAGCAAGACAGGTTTGCAGCTTGTCTAAAAGAGGCTGTGGTGATGCCAATACTAAAAAAACAAAAAACCTTCCCTGGATCCCACCATCTTGGAGAACTGTTGGCCAGTCTCAAATATCCCCTTTTTGGGAAAGGTATTGGAGCATGTGGTGGCCTCCCAGTTCCAGGGGTTCCTGGATGAATCCAAATCTAATAAATAAATAAATTAACTTGTTTGGCAATTACATACACCCTCTACTTGTTTCATAATCTGTGAATATCTGTGAAAAACCAGCAAGGTGTAGTGGTTTGAACCTAGTACAGTCAGCCCTTCTTATACACGAATTTTTTATACATGGGTTCAAGCATACACGGTTTGAAAATGTTAAAAAAAAGTATAAGTTTCAAATATCAAACCTTGATTTTCAATTTTTTATAAGGGACACCATTTTATTTTGCTATGTCATTATATTTAATGGGACTTGAGCATCCATGGATTTTGTTATCCACAGGGGATCTTGGAACCAAACCCCAGCGTATAACAAGGGTCCACTGTACTATGACTCTGGAGACCAGGGTTCAAATCACCACTCAGCCATGGAAACCCACTGGGTGACTTTAGCCAAGTCACACACTTTCAGCCTTAGATGAAGGCAAAGGAAACCCCCCTCTGAAGAAATTGTTTAAAGAAAAGTTCAGTGATTTGTTCACCTGAGTGTTACCATAAATCAGAAACACCCTACATGTTTCATCTTCTCAGCCTTGATGAGTTTCAGCTTGTGAAATCAAACCATTGCCTACAAAACAAAAACTAATTCACAGCAACTAGAAGACAATAAGGATTAAATATCTCCTCAATGGGTGATTAGGCTTCAGACTGGGAAAGATAAATTAAATGGTTGATATGGTGATTAGGTCATGCAGATTCATTATGCAGGAGACTTGCTAAAATATTTTACATCACAGAATTCCTCTGATGTGTACATTCTAGCATCCCCCAGCCAGTTTCTAGGAACTGTAGTCCAGAAAAGTAGGAGTTCCAAATTCTGAATAACCATATCAAATTCATGGCATTGCAATGAAAATAATAGCAACAATGATCTGGGGGTGGGATATTGGGATATGGGAATGTATGTTTTAAAGTGTAAGCTGCCCTGGTTGTGTTGCACAGAGAGGCGGGGATATAAATAAATTCTATTATTATTATTATTATTATTATCATCATCATCATCATCATCAACAACAACAACAACAACAACAACAACATACTTGCGGGAAACAATTTTCTGTCCCAGGCTGGCAAAAATGCATCCCGCCACCCCTCATATGTCTATTTCAGGTTTTGAAATATGGATATTTGGGGATGTCAAAAAGCTTCCAGGAGAGGCAATCTGGCCTTTCATTGTGTTGTACAGCAACTGGTCATCAGAGCAAAATTACTGCAAGGATTCGAAGGCTTTCATGGCCGGCATCCATAGTTTTTTGTGGGTTTTTCAGGCTATGTGGCCATGTTCTAGCAGAGTTTCTTTCTGTCGTTTTGCCAGTATCTGTGGCTGACATCTTCAGAGAAACGTCAGAAAGAAACTCTGCTAGAACATGGACACATAGCCTGAAAAACCCACAAAAAACTATTACTGCAAGGAGTCTAGAGGGATCCTGAGCTGCAATAACACACCTGTGGCCCCAAGGCTCTACTTTACCCACAACTTTTGTAATTTTGGCTACCTTCTCTGCTCTTGTGCAAATCACACCCAGCGGTCACCATTTGTTCTTTTTGTCTGTTACATTCACACCTTACTGTCCCTTCAAATAGCACAGGGCTGGCTGTCCCTATTTACTAGGCATAGAATCATAGAATCTTAGAGTTGGAAGAGACCACAAGGGCCATCCAGTCCAACCCCCTGCCATGCAGGAACTCTCAATCAAAGCATCCCCGACAGATGGCCATCCAGCCTCTGCTTAAAGACCTCCAAAGAAGGAGACTCCACTACACTCTGAGGGAGTGTGTTCCACTGTCAAACAGCCCTTACTGTCAGGAAGTTCCTCCTAATGTTGAGGTGGAATCTCTTTTCCTGTAGCTTGCATCCATTGCTCTGGGTCCTGTCCTCTGGAGCTGCAGAAAACAAGCTTGCTCCCTCCTCAATATGACATCCCTTCAAATATTTAAACAGGGCTATCACATTACCTCTTAACCTTCTTTTCTCCAGGCTAAACATCCCCAGCTCCCTAATTTGTTCCTCATAGGACAATGGTTTCCAGACCCTTCACCATTTTAGTCACCCTCCTTTGGACATGTTCCAGTTTCTCAATGTCCTCTTTGAATTGTGGTGCCCAGAACCCGACACAATATTCCAGGTAGGGCCTGACCAAAGCAGAATAGAGTGGCACTATTACTTCTCTTGATATGGACGCTATACTTTTATTGATGCAGCCTAAAATTGCATTGGCCTTTTTAGCTGCCGCATGGTCCTTAAATCTCCCTGTCTCTGCTGAAAGACTGCTTTGTTTGTGAATATTAATTTAGTTTAATTAATTTAATTAATCTGACCTTTCTGGATATGAGTGCCTAGAACAGAGGTGAGCAACTGGGTGCTAAATAGGATTGTCTAGGAGGATCAGGGTGCAAAAACAGCCTTGTGATGCATTTTGCCCATCCCAGTCTAGATATGGGGAACAAGATGTATTTTCATACTAGCACATACCTGATAAATACACATATATGCTCTCCCTTTCCCAAAATTAATTGCCTCCATTGCAGTTTCTACATTTGGGGAAGCCATTTTGGCAACACGGGTTGTGAAAGTCTGCAGAAGGTCTGTAGAAGAAAGGGAAGAGGCTCGTCATTGATGGTGGAGAGCACATCAATGCTATCCACCAATGATGATCCATGGCACATCAACTCAACAGAGGGATTCCTTAGAATCATATAATCATAGAATCATAGAGTTGGAAGAGACCGCAAGGGCCATCCAGTCCAACCCCCTGCCATGCAGGAAATCCAGATCAAAGCATCGTCGACAGATGGCCATCCAGCCTCTGTTTGAAGACCTCCAAGGAGGGAGACTCCACTACACTCCAAGGAAGTGTGTTCCACTGTCGAACAGCCCTTACTGTCAGGAAATTCCTCCTAATGTTGAGGTGGAATCTCTTTTCCTGTAGCTTGCATCCATTGCTCCGGGTCCTAGTCTCTGGAGCAGCAGAAAACAAGTTTGCTCCCTCCTCAATATGACATCCCTTCAAGTATTTAAATAGGGCTATCATATCACCTCTTAACCTTCTCTTCTCCAGGCTAAACATCCCCAGCTCCCTGAGTCGTTCCTCATAGGGCAAGGTTTCCAGACCTTTCACCATTTTAGTCGCCCTCCTTTGGACACCCTCCAGTTTCTCAATGTCCTTTTTGAATTGTGGTGCCCAGAACTGGACACAATATTCCAGGTGGGGCCTGACCAGAGCAGAATATAGTGGCACTATTACTTCCCTGGATCTAGATACGATACTTCTATTGATGCAGCCTAAAATTGCATTGGCCTTGTTAGCTGCCACATCACACTGTTGACTCATGTTCAACTTGTGGTCTATTATTATTATTATTATTATAATTTTTAAAATACAATTTAATGGAAAAGGATGGCAGTGTCAATCCAGTATGTTGCTGCTGTAAAAAGGACAGATTTCATTTGTAAGATCATTAGGAAAGGAATGGAAAATAAAATTTGTCACTACTGTAATGGTTTTATTCCAGAGCCTGGAAAAATTTGGGGGTTTTGTTTAGGGAAGGAATCACAGTTTCCAGAATCCCCAGTCATCATAGACAGTTCTAGGAGTTGTTTTTTCTAGGAGCTGTCCTCCAAATATTTAACTTCACAAAACTTGAAAGCAGAGATGCAACCTCATTTTGAATACTGTATATAGTTCTTTTCACCACATCTTTAAAAAAATATATTGTGAAGGTGTAGGAAAGGGCAACAAAAATTGATCAGAGGGCTGGAAAAGTTATGACATTTGTTGGGGTTAGTTTAGCAAAAGGAGCAAGTAAGCAAGTATGTTGAATCCCCACTCCATTATGCAAACCCAATGGGCAAGTCACATTCTCTCATCTCAAGAGGAATGCAATGACAAATTTTTAAATAAATCTTGTAAAGGGCTGCTGTAAGTAAGATTCAGTTTGAATGGACATAGTACAACTAGGAACACAACAGAGATGTATAAAACTGCATGTGAGGCATTTAAAGTGGATAGGGAAAAGACTTTCCCCTTCTCTTACAACCTTGGAACCCACTGGATGTGGGGATTCAGGACAGATAAAACAAAGCATTTTCTCACACAATTCAAAGCTAAACTATAGGAGTAAAGATATGCTAAGACATGGTGAGAACCATCAATGTGGACAGTTTTGGAAGGCGTGAGTGATATTCATGGAAGATATGGCTATCAGTGGATACTAGTCTATAGATTACATCCAGGATCAGAGGCAACAAAAAGAGGACCAGATAATCTTATGGTAGATACGCCTACTATGGTAACTCTACACAACCTCCACAAGTACTACTCTGTGGCATGAAGACTCTTTTCCTTTTGCATCTGACTTGTCAGATTTCTAAGGCACCTAGTTGGCTACCGTGGGAAAGAGAAAATGTTACATAGACCCCTAATCTCCTCCAGTAGGACACATCTTATCTTCTTATGTTTGTAGGAATTAGTTTATTATGGTTGTATATTTACTGTTATGGAGGTTCTATTTTTATGGCCTGCACTTGTGGGATTTATTTTTTGCCTCAGGTGTCAAAATAATCTGATCGGCCTTGGGTACTATGCACCTTAACTTGAGGAACTACAAGGGAACATTTCCTGCCCTATCTTGGCCAGGAAAATAACTTTGGTCATCCTTAGTCTCACTGCAGCTTAGGAAAGCTCACTCATTCATCAGTATTGATAGTACAGTATAAACCAGATCATGCAGCCAGATGTTGAACTGAAACTCCAGCATTTATCATAAACTGTGCTGGCTGGCGCTGATTGGAATTGAATGCTATCAATATCTGGTTTCATGCTTCTCAGTCTAGTATAAAGCTTGCAGGAATCTCTTGCATCCTGAAACGAATGTCTGCTATGTTATTGAGGAATATATTGAGGAGTGAGTGAGGTCAAAGGCAACAGAATGGGGGGAAATGCCTGCATATAAAGCTTTTATTGTCTGTAAAGAAGGCTTAGGAGATGCATTTCATCCATTTTAAACAGGGAGGGGGGATACAAAAGCTGGAAAATCATCCAATGATGGTGTCATGGAGATGAGAGTGTAGCTTCCTGGGGAACTACAGAGTCAGATTGGGAAACCAGCACTTTGACACACTTTAACTACCATGGTTCCATCTCATTTTAAAAATCTGTCAGAGAGATTAACACTACCCCAGATTACAAACCCCAGGATTCTGTAGCATGTAACCTTTGCTGTTAAAGTGGAATCATTGTGCTATAATTGTGTAGTGTGAAAAGGAACCAAGAGATCTGAATTCATTCCTGGGACTATTGCTTCCCACACCTCAGAGTATAAATGTTATATATTTGATGTAAATGTTTAAAACTATTTTAAAATGTTTTAATGCGTTGAACTGCTTACTATGCTTTTTGTCTTGATGCTGTGTGGCTTCTGACTTATGGTGACTCCAGGGTGTACCAAACCCATCACAGGGTTTTCTCAGCAAGATTTGTTCAGAAAGGGTTTGCCATTGCCTTCTTCTGGGGCCGCCAAGCATGTATGACTTACCCAAGATCACCCAGTGGGTTTCCATAGCTGACTGCCGATTCGAACCCTGGTCTTTTAGTGTTCTATTATATAGGATGGGATACACATATTTTATTATAAAAAAATTAAACAATAAAAGTATGTCCTGCTCCATAGGTAGAAATTTCACAACAGTTTAAACACCAATAATTTTTAAATAGATAAGTCAGTTTTTGCTTTCAGAATTATCACAAATGATCTTTCCTCTTCCATTCCCAGCTCCTTTTCCTTTTCTGTCATTAATTTTTAGATGTTTAGACTGCAAGCCTAAAGAAGAGATTATTTTATTTTGTGTTTTTTTAATTGATATGAAAACCACTGTGGGAGACTTTTCAATTGTGGAGTGGGGTAAATGTATAAACAAATAATGAATAAATTGGGTTTCCATCCCATTGAAGAGGCTGTACATGCACACTTCTACATGCATAAGGCCTTCAATACACAGAAGGAGGGGAGGGGAACCAACAAGACACTTGAGATCTGAGAGGGTGAAGAGAAAGAACATTTTTTTCCTTTTACTTCTGGTACCTTTTGTCAGAACAGAACAACCATCCCTAATCTGGTGTGGTCCAGATATGTTGAAACTACAGTTCTAATGGACTTCTGCTACATGGCCATTGCAACCTGGAACTATGGGAACTATAGTCTAATTTATCTGGAAGGTGCCCTGTGAAAGCTTGGCTAGCATTGAAGTTGCATATTTGTGAAGGTGTGAGTATGTTCCACTTCTCTATACATCTCCATTCCTGATTGTAGAAAATCACCACTGAAGAATTCCAAGGGTGGGACCATTAAGGTGGAGCCAGCTTTGAGTATATCAGGCTTCATTGCAATTCCAAATCTACTTGGAACAGAGAGGGGCATTGCTTGTCACCCGCTTTGATCTATTGGAAAAGCGGGTTAGAAATAAATTATTATTATTATTATTATTATTATTATTATTATTATTATTATTATTATTATTATTATTATTATATTCATCTGTATCAAAAAGTTGGATTGATTTTTAATTGTGCAAAAATAAAAAGAAGAAGAAGAAAGTTAAATTACTGTATTAATTTTAAAAATCTGCATCTCAATTTCATCTTGATTTCAGTAAGGCCTTTGACATAGTTCCCTATAATATTCTTGCAAACAAGCTTGTAAAATGTGGGCTAGACAAGGCAACTGTTACATGGATTTGTAACTGGTTGACCAGCCAAACCCAAAGGGTGCTCAACAATGGCTCCTTTTCATCCTGGAGAGAAGTGACCAGTGGGGTCCCACAAGGCTCTATCCTCGAGCCAGTTCTATTCAACATCTTTATCAATGACTTGGAGGACAAAATTGGGGGAATACTTATCAAATTTGCAGATGACACCAAATTAGGAGGAGTAGCTAATACTCCAGAGGACAGGATCAAGATTCAAAATGGCCTGAACAGACTAGAAAACTGGGCCAAAGCTAACAAAATGAAATTCAACACGGAGAAATGTAAGGTACTGCACTTAGGGCGGAAAAATGAAAAGCACAGATATAGGATGGGGGACACCTGGCAGAATGAAACTACATGTGAAAGGGATCTAGGAGTCCAAGTAGACCACAGGTTGAACATGAGTCAACAGTGTGATGTGGCAGCTAACAAGGCCAATGCGATTTTAGGCTGCATCAATAGAAGTATAGTGTCTAGATCAAGGGAAGTCATAGTGCCACTCTATTCTGCTCTGGTCAGGCCCCACCTGGAATATTGTGTCCAGTTCTGGGCACCACAATTCAAAAAGGACATTGAGAAACTGGAGCGTGTCCAAAGGAGGGTGACAAAAATGGTGAAGGGTCTGGAAACCATGCCCTATGAGGAATGACTCAGGGAACTGGGGATGTTTAGCCTGGAGAAGAGAAGGTTAAGAGGTGATATGATAGCCCTGTTTAAATATTTGAAGGGATGTCATATTGAGGAGGGAGCAAGCTTGTTTTCTGCTGCTCCAGAGACTAGGACCCAGAGCAACGGATGCAAGCTGCAGGAAAAGAGATTCCACCTCAACATTAGGAGGAACTTCCTGACAGTAAGGGCTGTTCGACAGTGGAACAAACTCCCTTGAAGTGTAGTGGAGTCTCCTTCCTTAGAGGTCTTCAAACAGAGGCTGGATGGCCATCTGTCGGGGATGCTTTGATTGTGATTTCCTGCATGGCAGAGGGTTGGACTGGATGGCCCTTGTGGTCTCTTCCAACTCTACGATTCTATGATTCAAATATTATTCTGAAAGAACAAGCACACAGATAATAAACTGACAATGCAACAGTGAGAAACCATTTATGCATAAAAATCTAGAAAATATTATGTAATATCCAAATAAGTGCCCATGCTAAATTGGTGCCTATATGCCTTAATCTATTTAAATCTGGTTTCAGGCCTGGTTAGGTGAGACAGAGATGGCTTTGGTCACCTTGGTGGATGACCTACACAGACAGCTAGATGGGGGAGTGTGTCCCTGTTGATTCTGCTGGACCTTGCAGTGGTTTGTGATACCATCAACCATGGTATTTCTCTGGGTTGCTTTGCTGGGATAACTTGTGGGCAATATTTGGCAGTGGCTTAGTTCCTTCCTGGATGGGTAAAACCAAATGGAGGGAAACTCCTGTTTGACCCTATAGTTGTTGTCCTGTGAGCTCTCTCAGGTTTGTTTCTGTCCCCCATGACGTTTAACATATATATGAAATTGCTGGGAGAGGTTATCTGGAGTTTTGGGGTTCAGTGCCATCACTATGCAGATTACACCCAACTGTATTACTCCTTTTCATCACAAGCCAAGGAAGCTTTTTTGGTCCTAAATTTGTGTCTCTAGTAATAGACTGGATGTGAGCAAACAAACTGAAACGTAGGGGTAAAACAGACTGCCCGGAATGGGTGGCTTGACACCACCCCTTTGAACACTGGGTTGGGGCTGTATACCATTACTCCAACCTGACTTTTTGCAGACACATAAGAAGCAGCAAAATGCCGCTCCTTTTTGAGCTGGCAAAAAGCCAGCTTTTTGCCACCACCATGGCTTTGCAGTGCTCCTGCAGTATGCAGCGTATAAACGCCATGCTGTTGGAGTGCCGCAAAGCTGTCCACTGTATGATTGGGTGGGCAGTGTGACAGCAACTTGGGGGTGGCATCAGAGCATGTGGCATCTGATGAGCTAGCCCATTTGTGGGAAGGCCATTCCTCATATGTAAGTCTGGCAGGAACATGAGAAAGGGCCTTCTCTGTGGCTATGACCTGGCTCTGGAACTCAGACATTAATCTGGTACCCTTCCTGCTTTCTTTTCCCAGACAAATAAAGGGTTTTCTGTACTATCAGGTCTTATATCATCACAGGATGATGGTATAAGGCACATATTACAAAATGCACTAGATACAGTTTGCTCTTCATATCCACATTTTTTTTAATCCACACATTCAAGCATCCACGACTAAAAAATATTCCTAAAAAATATAAATTCCAAAAAGCAAACCTTGATTTTGCCATTTTATATAAGGGACACCATTTTACTATGCCTTTGTTATCAATGGAACTTCAGCATCTATGGATTTTGGTATCTACAGAAAGCACATCCCAGCAGATACCAAGGACCCACTGTGTTACCAATTGCTGTGCTGGTGTGCATTTTAACGATGCATGTTTTAATCAGATTTTAACTTTTTTCTGATTGTTTAATTGTGTTTTAACTTCTGTATTTTGTGAGTTTTTAACAATGTTTCTTCATTGTTGTCTTTGAGTCCCAATCAGGGGAAAAGGCAGGATAGAAATAATAGTAGTAGTAGTAGTAGTAGTAGTAAATAAGCCATACATTCAAATAATGAAAGGATTACAAGATCCTCCATTCCCTGAATAATCGAAAAGGCACTGAGAATTCATTTCCATCCACCAAAAGCTAGACTTCAAGAGGTAGTGAAATAGTTCAGGTGAGAAATCATTCCTCAAGAATTCCTAAGAATGAGCCCATTAAGGTGGAACTGCCCTTGAATTTATCAAGCATAGTTGTAATTCCAGATACTGTTGGAATGTGGATCAATTTTCACCCACCTTAGAAGGCTGGAATGTTAAATTGTGATAGCCACAGCAATTGCACTGGTGACAAACTTAATCTGTCTGTTTCCCTTGTGATAGTCAGCCAGTGAGAGAACTTGAGGATGTAGCAGTTACCTGCATGGCCTTTTTAAATGGCTGGGAAAATGTTCACAAGATGCATTTTTTCTGAAGGCAGAAGAATCTTAAAGGAAAGAGGCAGAAAGCTGAAAAGGACTATATATTGCATTGCAAACAGTTGACAATTCTTTAAAAATGAATGCATGGGGGGGGGGGGGTCATTGCCATTTCCAACCACTTTGTTGAAAAATACAATACACTTCTAAAACACTTTATGGATACAGTTCTAGGCTGCAGCTCAGGTATACAGTTGTTATATGTCTTCATTTGATTTCTGGCATGGTGAACCTATTGTGGTATTTTCTCGACAAGATTTGTTCAGTGTGGGTTGGTCTTTGCCATCCTCTGAGGTTAAGAGAGTGTAATTTGCCCAAAGTCACTCAATGGATTTCCAGGGCCATGTAGGGACTCAAGCCCTGGTCTCCCAGAGTCCTAGTCCAATGCTTAAATGACTATACCAGGTAGTACATAATACAAAAATTTGGGAAAGCCACCATTTGGATGACAATGCCTAGAATCCTCCATCCCACATAGCTTATGTTAGCTGGGGGATTCTGGTGATTCCAGTCCCAAAATTAACTTTTCCAGCATCTATTTAGAACTGTGCTATTTGACTCTCCCTTTCTATTACAAACAGTGCAAGGTGGTTGACAAAACTAAAAACAACTAACAAAGAAAGCTAAATAAAACCATATTTTAAAACTCTGTAAAGAAAACTGATCGTTTTCACAATTTTGTGGTATCAGATGTACACCTTTTTATTATTCAGTTACTCTGTCTATCAATCTATTCATCTTGTGATTTACTGCCTCTAAAATAATATCTTAAAGTTTTTTTCTTGGTTCATTTTCATTTTATTTATTTATTTATTTGGAGCATTGATGGCTTCTGGGTGTTGAAAACATAATTTAACATGTAATATCCAAACTAGTTTTCAAGTTGTGGAAGTAAATATAGGCTGCAAATTCTTAGATGATATTGTTGGCTAATTAATATCTATAGATGTAATTTAGAGCTTGTCACTGACAAAAATTATTTGAACAGTACACTATTTTTTTAAAAAAATATTTTTTTAGGATGTTAGGAAAGTTCATCCGGCTTACATTTACTTTTTTAATGTGAGAACTACTTTGGCAGTAGCTGGCACACCTAAGAGACTTTAGCTCCCACTGGAACGAATAGAAATTACATGCACTTAGCTATGTGATGTGATGGATTGCAGTACTGTAATACTCTCTGGGAAGAGACAAACTGCTGTAAAGATGGCTAACATCTCATCTTTTGAATCTCCTAGCTTTAATGATGAATGCAAGAACTATTTTCCCTTTAAGATTTAGAGGACAGATAAGGATTGTTGAAAAGAGCAGACTTAAACTGGAATAGGAGTGACCTCTTTTTAAAAAAATGACCTCTTGACACAGACACATTGATATTTAGTAGCTGAAGCTTTTCCAGATCTGTAAATAAGCCTTTCCTAATTAATTTCCATGGATCAGGCCAGTGTTATCAGCACAGGAGTTTGACTAACTGAAAATGAAAGGAATAAATTATTCAGAGAGGGACCAAAAATGTTTACAGTTAGGTGTAGATTTTTTAAAGGGTCTTTTTAAAAGTCTTAATCATTATTTTTAATTACTCTGCCTGGATAAGAAGAATGCTTCACCCACTGTCCCATTTCCCCACAAATGTTGCTAGCTCTCCTTCAATTAATCTGCATTAAGATCCTGCGGTTCATGGAACGTAAAGGTATCAATAATATAAATTCAAGCTCTCTCTGTGTGTAATTTTTTATATATATATATTGCATCCCAAACAGAGATAAAGATGGAGAGAAAAAGAAAGAAGTCCAGAATTCACCAGATTTTTAGTAGGCCAGGCATACACTCAAACCCCTTCTGAAGGAATTTGTCAAGTAAACCTCATGATAGGGTTGCTTTAGTGTCACCATAAGTCTGAAATGACTTGAAGACACACAACACAAATGAATATATACTGACCACATGGTGAGAATCCTGTTGGTTAGTCCCAACCAAAGCAGAACCATTGAATCAACTGTTGAATGGTGAGACAACACAAAGGTAAATCAAATTTATTCTATGGTTCTGCTCTAGTCAGGACTATCACAGATACATTCAGCCCTTCTTATCCACAGATTTTTATCCATGGATTCAAGCATCCACGGTTTGAATATACATATATAAATTCTAAAAAGCAAACCTTGATTTTGCCATTTTATATAAGGGACACCATTTTATTTATCACTGTATTTAATGGGACTTGAGCATCCACAGATTTTGGTATCCGAGGGGAGACCTGGAACCAACCCCAACAGATACCAAGGGCCCACTGTAATAGCAAACCCTATTGAAATGAAACACTTCCAGCAGAGGCATCACTAGAAGGTGTGGGGAGTTTAGACCATACTGGGTGCCCCCTGAGGAAAAGAGAGGTGAGGGCAACAGGAAGGTGGATGACTCGGGTCTCAACATACACACACTTCCACCGCAGCTTGTCTCTTTGGGGAACTGCAGCCCTCTGAGGAAAGGAGCAACCTCCACCTATACTGCTACTGCTCATCACTTCAGAGTGTCACAGTCCACCCAAGAAAAAAACAGTGGCACCTGCAGAAAGATGGAGGGCTCAGCCCTCCACCACCCACCCACTCATCTCTTTGGGGCACCACAGTCCCCCAAGGAAACAAGTGATGGCGATGGCAGGAATATGGAGAGCTCATCCCTCCACACCATGCCTGCTGCTGCCACCACCACTCATGTCTTCAGCACCTGCAGTCCCCTGAGGAAACAAGCAATAGTGGCAGTGGGAATATGAATGCCTGAGTCCTCTACCCTCTCCTCCGCCACTACCACTGCTTGTCCTTTTGGGGCAACAAAGCCCCCCAAGGAGATGAGTGGCAGCTGCATCAGGAACAGATTCATCATCTTTTTAACACACACCCCATTTTGTTTGGGTCAGTGTTAAAAAAACTGCACCACACTGGGTCCGTACACTATGGACTTCTGGGCCAACTTCCCATGGAACCATACCATAGAACTGAGCTGGAGAACCTAGAAAATGCCTAGGGAAGACATATTTCTTTGGATGCTGACAAGTGAAACTGCAGATACTGGTTTTAGGGATTTGGAGGTCAAACTGTAGATGCATGAAATTGACTTCTGTAAAGCTAGAACATCTCCAGCAGATAACTGTCCAGACTCTTTTTGAAGAATTCCAGAGAAAGAGACCCCATTACCTCTCCAGGTAATTCTGCTCCGAAGTTCCAACTTTGACATGGAACTCAATTCTTGGAGGTGCTGGGCCTGTTAGACTATTGTGTTTTGTAATCCTATACAAGCCATGCAACTTGATATTATGTTTTGTATACGTTAGACAACTGCTAAGTTGAAGAGGGTGTGGGCTCAATTTCTGAAACTATCATTGGCCCTTGCCGCGAATTACTGCATTTTGTATAAAGTTTTAATAAAAAGAGAAAATAATAGCTCAACACTTGAGCAAGGTTGGTGTGTGTGGTTTTAGTGTTGAACTAGGATTCCAGGAGACCAGGTTTGAATCCTTATTCTGTCATGGAAACCACTGTGGGATGTTGGGCAAACCACAGTCCTTCAGCCATAAAGGAAAACAGTGGCATACCTCTTCAGATTAAATAGGGTTACCAGAAATTGGAGACAACTTAAAGGCACATGACAATCAATTTACTGGACTGTAAAAAAATCTACAGAATCTCAGTATGTAATTGTTACATAATAGCCCTCTCCCTAGCCATGATAAAATTAGTATTTTATACAGTTGTGTATGAAGCTATCTGAGGTTTGAGTGATAGTTTTAAATATTATTGTTGAATTAAAGAAAGGATAAGCAAGAAATGATACAAGTAACAACTACAAACTATATAAAACAAACTACAAGTAATAAAAACTACATCTAACAAAATAACATTAAAAATATGACCTCCAACTAACTCTTCTGTAGGTACAGTTCATTATAAATTCCACTCTATTATTCTCCCCATTTATTACCCTACATCTATATATTTAATTCATATCAATTGGTAAAACCAACAATCATTAAATCACCTTTATTATTTTTCAAAAAAGTAAATTAACTATTTCCAGTCTTTCCAAAATCTGGTTAATAATTTTTTTCTAATAAAAATAGACAATTTGTTGATCACTGTTACTTCTTTCAGCTCAGATAGACATGCTTCTTTCGTAGGAATTAAGTCCTCCTTCCATTTCTGAGTATATAATATTCTTGCAGCTGTGACCATATATTATATTATTCTTCCATGTCTGAGGGTTAAGTGATTGTTGAAAGCACTGGTGCACATTCAGTTGGATAAAGAGGAGGCTAAATTAATTTTAATCATTTTAGTCAAACTTGTCAGTAAAAGTATTCTTGGAAGACTGGGGAGAGGAGGAGGTCTGCTTATTAGCTAAGCTTCCAACTCATAGTATTTTTTGTGGGTTTTTCGGGCTATGTGGCCATGTTCTAGCAGAGTTGCAACTCAGCTGCAGAGGAGCCTAAACCAATCTTGGTAAGGGAAAATATTTCTTTATGCCTGTGCAGCAATAGAGGATGGAAATGGCAACCCCCCTCTAAAGAAACTTGCCAAGAAAACCCTGTGATAGATTTGCCTTAGAGTAGCTATAAGTTAAAAAAATGACTTGAAGGCACACAACAGGAACAACAAATGTTTTCTTTTTGCTTCCAGTCCTTTGACTTTAACAATAGGGTATCTAACAAATAGATTAAGTTTGCCTTTCACTTTATCCCTAGGCCAGATATAGCCATGTCTGCTAAAATTCTGCAAGTTAGTCTCCTCTTAAAGTTACAGGAAGAAGGTGTAGGGAATAAGCTGGCAATCATAGTAATACATTAGTATAAATATGGAGCTCAATGGGCCTTCCTCCCAGGTAGAGTATTGCAGCCTAAAGATGACATCTTGATAGTGAGATAGACACTTGTGGATGTAGCTTATGTGCATCCTACATCTATTTTTGGCTGGGGAACAAGGGGGTATTATCTACCCCTTTACTCCCCATCTAAAGTCTCTTCCCAGCAGTTGTGAAGCCCCAGGAGGGACTATTGCAGTGAAAGTATTGGTGTGCAAGAAAGACAAAAGGAACCAGCAGTGTTTAGGACCATGGTAGGTATGAGGATTGCATAAAACTTCTTTTCAGGGTTCTCAAAAAAACCCACCACACAGTCTCATTGATCATTTTGTGTGGCGCTATCTTCCTCTCTTAGCCTGCCCATGTGAGCTCACTCCCTTACCAACGTCTTTTGCTAGTACTGGCAACTGGGAAACTCTTGTGAGGCTTGGACACAGCGCATCACTTCTGTGGATCAGAGCGGCACCATTTTGGGTCAGACTGGAGCAAAGAGTTAGAGCACATGGTGGTGGGGGAGACATGGTGGCAATAATAAT
>NC_056525.1:21059737-21096497 GCF_019175285.1 Sceloporus undulatus | reverse complement strand
AATGATTTATTATTATTATTATTATTATTATTATTATTATTATTATTATTATTATTATTTCTATACCGCTCGGTGGCAAAGCCAATCTGGGCAGTGAACAACATAAAAGTTTACAGAATAAAATATACATAAATATTTATACTCCCTTCCCCCCCTTAAAAAAATATTAAACACTAAATGTATTAAAATGGGACTATAACAATGTACAATTATACTATCCTAAACTAAACCCCAAAACCCTCAGTAATCCTCACCATCAGGGGATGGGGCCACGAGAAGAATAAGGGAAGTCGGGGAGCCCGGGAGCCTGGTCCCGGAAAAAATTTAATCTGGAAAGGCCTGCCGGAAGAGATCCGTCTTGACAGCTTTTTTAAAGTTGTCTAAAGATGTTAACTGACGGATCTCATCCGGCAGGTCGTTCCAGAGCTTAGGGGCGACAACAGAGAATGCCCTCTGAGAGGTAGCCGCAAGTCTAGATTTTGAAGGCTGCAGGAAATTCCTCCCAGAGGAGCGGAGAGCGCGGGGAGGATTGTACAGGAGGAGGCGGTCTCTAAGATAGCTTGGACCCAAGCCATTTAGGGCTTTAAAGGTGATAACCAACACCTTATACTGGGCCCGGAAGCTGATAGGCAGCCAGTGGAGGGACCTCAAGACCGGAGTGATGTGGTCCCTCCTAGATGTTCCTGAAACAAGCCTGGCTGCCATGTTTTGGACCAGCTGAAGTTTCCGGGTCAAGGACAAAGGTAGCCCCATGTAGAGCACATTACAGAAGTCGAGGCGTGAGGTTACCAGCTCGTGCACAACAGTCTCAAGGTCCCTTACTTCCAGAAAAGGGCGCAGCTGGCGTATCAGCCGAAGCTGATAACAGGCACTCCTGACCGTCGCATTTACCTGATTTGTCATCAGGAGCGACGAGTCAAGGAGCACCCCCAGACTGTGAACACAGTCACTGGGGGAGAGTGTGACCCCATCCAGGACTGGAGGTTGTAACCCAATTCTTGGTTTCGGGGCCACTACCATGAGCACCTCCGTCTTGTCTGGATTCAGTTTCAATCTGTCTTTCCTCATCCAGCCCATTACTGCCTGAAGACATTCATTGAGAGGGGAGATGCCATCGGAATTCGAGACCGACGAACGAGACACGGATAAATAGATTTGGGTGTCATCAGTGTACTGATAGCACCCAGCTCCATAACTCCGTATTATCTCACCCAGCGGCTTCATATAGATGTTAAATAACATCGGGGACAAAATAGCCCCCTGAGGAACCCTACAAGTGAGGCTCCTCTTACTGGAGCTACAGTCCCCGAGCAGCACCCTCTGAGACCTGCCCGAGAGGAAGGATCGGAACCACTGCAAAGCAGTGCCCCCGATACATCTCATGCCAGCCACAGATGCTGGCAAAACATCAGGAATAAACTCTTCTAGAACATGGCCACATAGCCCGAAAAACCCACAAAAAACCTATAGATTCAATTTTTTTTGCTTTACTCTTAAAATGGAGCTAGGTCACTTTAAATGTGCTCTCTGCCTTCTGTTGCATTTGGGGGTTTATGGTTTAGGTAAGGACATTTAGAATATTCGGAGAGCTCTTAAGCCTCATATTGAACTACAAATCCCAAAATGCAACAGGAAGCAGGGACCACATTTAAAGTGATCTAACTCCATTTTATGTGTGTAAAGCGATAAGCTACTTTTTCATTTTTGCTTCTAGGGAATTGCTCAGGCCTGATTGTGTTCCTTCAAGTTGTTTCTGACTTATGGCAACCCTAAAACCCCTATCATGGGGTTTTTGTAGCAAGATTTGTTGAGAGAAAGTTTGCCATTGCCTTCCCCTGAAGCTGAGAGCATGTGACTTGCCCAAGGTCACCTAGTGGGCTTCATGGCCAAGAGGGAAATTGAACCTTGGTCTCCAGAGATGTAGTCCAACAGTCAAACCACTATGACATGCTGGCTCTAGTACCCATTTACTTGTCTTTTTAGCAGTCCATGAAATCCACAAAATCTTCTCCTGCATCACAGCTTAAATGAGTTGTCTTTCTATCAGCTTTCTTAACTGTCCAGTTTTCACAACTATACATAGAAATGAGTAATATATGAGGTTTTGTAGGTAAGGTATGAACCATCCTAACTTTAGTATTAAATTATATATCTTTATATTTCAGGACCTTGCCTAGTTCCTTCATAGCTGCCCTTCCAAGTCCTAGCCTTCTGGTTTCTTGGCTTCAGTCTCTACTGTGGTTAATGACTGAGCCAAGTTATGGAAAATCTTGAAGTAAAGAAGTACATAGGTTCATGTTCACTTTCAAACCTCTTCACTCTGTGCATTCAGGTGTGTATGAGACCTGGATACATGTACATGCATCTGTATACATAGCTCTCAATGGATGAGGGCCCCTTGGACAAAAAGCCCCGTGGACTCCTGGTTTCAGCAAAAGATCATTGCATTTGACTAGTTAAAGTTTTCATCTCTTTGCTCTGTTGGTTTGACTTTAAATTCTATTTGTTGCATATGTAATTTCTTTTATTTTAAAGAAAAGAGAGAAAGGACATAAAGATTTCAATTTATTTAGATGATTCATAATTTGTCAGAGTATTCAAGGTGGGATATATGACAGAAACTTTAAACTACAGAAAAAAAAATCATGATTTATTAACATATGTTGTAAAGAGAGAGGAGGTTCTCATTGTTCAAGAGTTTACCAATGATCCTCAAATGTTAGTGTCTGTTTAAACTGCTACCAAAAGTAATCAAAATAATATTTATCAAATATATGGAAGGACTGACTCAGAAAGAGCTAAAATTTGCACTCCAGTTTAGGTCTTCACTAAACTTGAGCGCAAATTTTAGTTCTGAGACAGTCCTTCCATATATATGAAAAAATGTTTTATTGGTTGTAGCCATAGGCCATTACCAACACTTCAGATAGAGATGTTTCAGGCACAGGCTTTTTTAAAAAGTGAAGCTTCCCAGTTTCTCATTCAACATATAAAAAGCAGCTCAACTAAATTCTTAATATATTAATAACTTCAAAGACTGCTCCTGCTTGCTCAGGGAAAAGAATCACCTTGCAAATGACTGAAGAGACTTGCTTTAAATTTCTTTGCTCCTACTGCAAATACAGTAGTGCAACTTGATAGTACTTTTAAAAAAAATCTTCCTTGTGTAGACAAAATAATTTGGTTCTGAATGCAGATTGAGATCTAGAAGTGGAGGCACAAGACAGAGGGATCTGGGAGGGGGTTGTGGGAGAATTTTGGCTCCCAAAGCAAAGCTCCTGCCTTCTCTCCCTTTGTTCAGGGACTGGCATCTTTAGGAGTCAATGGACTGTTACCTTGTTAAACCAGTCTTGCAGAAAACTTGTCTCCAGTCAAACAATAGTGATCTCAGCAAAAGTGTCAGCTCATCCCCTCCCCTCCATTCACTTCAAAGCCTCCATGGGGCTTATGTAAATGCAACCATTATTAAACAGAGCAATCTACTTTATTAAGCCAAGTCTAAGCACCGCTTGTCCCTATGTTTTCTTTTTTATTTGCTTGTAGATTTGGGGTGTATGTGTGTGCTTTTCCCCAGTATTATCCGAGTTAAGTGCAGATTAATTAACCTATCTTGGGTTTGGTAGGGACATTCTTTGGTGCTTCCCCTTCCCCAAATTATAGCTTTTGAAAGTAACTCTTCTTCACACAGTTTCCCTATATACTGTATCCCTATTTAAAAGCTATACATTTCAGATATCACATGTCTCAGTATATCTTACATGGTCCTAAAGAACTGGAACAAACTTATTATTTCATACAGGGTGGGTATCTGGTAAAACAAGATGATGATGATGATGTATGCCTGCAAGTCATTTCTGACTTACGATGACCTTAAAATGAGCCTATAACTGGAATTTATTGGCAAGATTTGTTCAGATTTGAGGAGGTTTGCCATTCATGGCCTTCTTCTGAGGCAGAGAGAGTGTGACTTGCCCAAGGTCACCCAATCAGTTTCCAAGGACAATCAGGGGATTTGAACTTTGGTCTACAGAGTCCCAGTCCAACACTCCAAACCATACATCATGCTGACTCTGACAGAACAATAGCTTGCATAAATCCAAGTATTCTGGGACTGTAAAACAGAAGGATTACAAAGTCTGTTCTTCACTAAGAGAATGACAGCTCTGGTTGGCCCTAAAGCAAAGTTCTAGCAATGTTCTAGCAACCTCTGACTTTTCTTCCTGAACTTCCTTACAAAATCCCTCTCATGGAAGTTAGAGCTTTGTTCACAGCATGCCCTGCATCTCCTAAACTACATTGGTAGTGGGAGATGTGGTGGTCCAGTCCCAGCAAAATAACTTCCAATTACTGGTTCAGTCATCCTCTGTACACAGAATGGAGTGCCATCTTATCCTTTGACCCAGTCAGCAAAATATCTTAGGATAGCCCATTGGCAGGATCCATCTTCTTGACTCCTAGGAAGAACATCAAGGCAAAGCATCTTTTGTCCAACTAAAAAGTTACTTACTGGACAGCATCTCTAAAAAGACTGACAGTGACAATAAAATCTACAGGAATTTTTTTGGACAAATAGCTGGTTGCATCTTGGCCTAAATTCTGTTGTCCCCCCTGACCAGAGTAGACTTATTGAATCAATGAGATTTACCTAACCGTTGATTCACCAGGACGCAGCTGCGCTGGGCAGGACATGTTTCTAGGATGAAGGACCATCGCCTCCCCAAAACTGTGAACTCGCCACAGGTCAGCGTAAGAGGGGCGCCCCAAAGAAGAGATACAAGGACTCCCTGAAACAACATCTCAGGCTTGGCCAGATAGATCACCAACAATGGTCCTCCCTGGCCTTGCATCGGGAGGCATGGAGACGCACTATCCATGACGCTGCAGCCATCTTCGAAAGCTCGCGCCGAACGAGCCTTGAAGAGAAACGACAACGCAGAAAGAACCGCAACCTGGAAACATTACCCAAGGAGACTTTCTGCTGTGCTTTCTGCAACCGGACCTGTTTATCCCGAATTGGCCTTTTTAGTCACCAACGCGCTTATACAAAGCGCGGGATGAGTCCTTCCTGAATCTTCGTTTGCGAAGCAAAGCCACAGAGAGAGAGAGAGAGAGAGAGAGAGAGAGATTCACCACATAGGACCTTATCACACAGAGGGACTTATGTTGCCAAAACGTTGCCGAACTGTTGCAGAAGTGCGAAGGTGGGATCATCCATCACAGTTCTAAAACGTAATTGAGGCTTCCTGCTTTCCTTCCGTTGCTGAAGCGTTCACAGGGAAGCCAGGAGAAGCCATTTTTTTGAATAACAGGATTTCCCATTATTAAAAAAAAATGGGTTCCCCTTAAACAATTCAGTGACAGAAGGAAAGCTGGAGGCCTCAACTACATTTGGAAGTGTGACGGACGACCCCACCTCCGTGCTTCTGCAACAGTTCGGCAATGTTTTGGCAACATAAGTCCCTCTGTGTAATAAGGTCGATAACCATTGGCTGAAGAAGTCTACTGTATTTGGGATTAACCAACAGGATTCCAGTTTGTGATAGAATTATGAAAGGCAAGATAAAATTGGAATATAGGCTGGGTCTAGATTTTAGATAAGTCTAGATCATATGCCACCCGTTGGCTATCGCTGTGTCAGCCTTTTGTTGAAAATTCCCCTTTTAAGGCATGCTGGGATATTACTTGTCTTGAAGCACTGACATGACAATACCAACATAATGAGTATCCTTGTACTGTATCTATATCCCTTAATTATCAGAGGTGGAATAACATGACACCAGTCCTAATTAACTCTAGCATACTAATTTATACTACAAAACATAAAACACACCTAAATATGTTTACCTGACCATGAGAAAATAAATCTTCCAGTGTGCTTCTCATGAAGCTCTTGGTATGTGATCTAGATTTATTTGTGAGAGGGAAGGGATTGGTGTATAGTTTGCTTTGTTAATTTGGAACTCTGTCTTCATAGTCCAGGGGCTTGGGTTTATGGATGGTTGTGGGGAAGTATCCTTCATAGCATTTGTAATCCAGAATAATTATTATTTCACTTGCCCTTTGATTAATTAAACATAGTGAGAAGAGGTTCTGAGACCCGGCATGTTACTGGTTCATCATCATCTAGCTCTCTGTCTATAATTTGTCCTTTCCCAAAAAACTTTTTGCCCATGCTCTTAAATCCATTTTACTCCTTTTCAATTAGGCATGAATTAATTGTTTTACATGGGATGTATGTAATCTCATGTGGCAATGAATTAAGAATGAGAGGTTTCTTCAATGTATTTTCATTTTGTACATACCCATTTGTACCTGATAATATGAATTTGAATGTGAATATAATATATCTGTTAGCTAGAAACACATTTTGTTTCAATGGCCCCAGTCCAGAGTAAAATGGAACCATACATTTGCATTACAGATCTTTTGACTGCATTTTTTACATCAAGAGAAGGCAAAGTTCAGCCTTCCAGATGTCACTGGACTACAGCTCCTGTACGTGGCCCTGGCCAGCATAGTCAGTGGTGAAGGATGCTGGGAGTCCTAGTCCAAAAAGGTCTGGAGGGCTGAATTTTACCCACCCTTGATTTCAATACCAGTTTTGTCTCCACCCCATCAGAAACCACAGCTGAAATGTATGTTCTTGCCACATGACACTCCACCTGGTAATAAGGAATTGTTTTATATGGTGGAAAGAAGACACATCTTTTCATAGGGATGGGGAAATGTTGAAATTGTATGTGGGGGACCTAGAAATGTGGCTGAGTGTGAACAAGCCCAGAACATGGGCTTTTAAAAAAGCTGTAATGCCCATTATCTCCAGCCATCACAGGCAGTGGTTATCATGGCTGGAGATAATAGTGCTTGTAGTTCAAAGAGCAACCTTTCCAAGCCCTGAGCAAGCCACAGAGGCCCTGGCCAAACTACTCTGCATTTTTGGAAATGCAGAGAATATGGGAAGATGAATTGGAAACTGCAGCAATTTCTTTATGGGAAAGGATGAGAGAAATGAAGTGAATTCATTGTTTGAGATAAACAATTTAGCCAATTTAGCTCCAGACTCTGATGCACTGCAGAGAAACAGACCATTTGTGTAGCATGCCAAAATGCCAGCAGCTGATCCTCACCTGGGCTTCCTGATGTTGGATAACCATCATCACTCAAAATTTACTATTCTAGCTAAGGCTGATGGAAACTGTAGTGCAACAACATCTGGAGCTCCAAAATTTGCACAACTGTTTTTTTTAAATTAGTTAGCTCTTTTAGCTCATTACTTAATTACATTTAGATCCCACCTGTGAGGTAGTTTATGCTGAGAAAGAAGGACTGGCATAAGGATACTCACTGAGTTTCAGGACTCCGTAGGGAGCTGAGCCAGTTAGTTCCAGCTGAACACTCCAACCATTACACCACAAAAGCATACTGTTTTGAGAGTTAGGTTTGGATTTGGGACATCTATGTTTTAATCCATGCTTATCCATTAAGTTCATGGGACACTCCACCTTATTATATCAGTGCCACACTGGTCTTAGAGAAATGAAGTCACCAGTAATAATAAGCCAAAAGATAACATAAAAACTCATTTTTCCACAGTGGCTTTTGTTTTTACACCACTGTGAGGAGCTACTTCCACATATAACAACAAATAATGACTATCTATCTACAACTGGCAAACCTTGGAATTATTCACTACCTTTCTTTAACAGAGAGGTAACCAAATGTCCTGTTTTTCCAGGACATGGCCTATAATTTAACCTTCTGTCCAGGAGGAATTCCAGAGAATCCTCCATTTTGAGCATGATTAAGAAGTCCATCGAGTTAGTAGCACCATGTTTGCTGTTCTCGTTTGAAATGTAAATAGGGGGATAGGATGGAACCCCTATTTGCAGCAAGTTATTTTTTCCTAGGAGCAGCAGCAGAGAAGACATGCCAGAGCTCACTCAGGGCACATTTGTTTCTCAGTGGGAAAAGAAGTCATGAGGGTGTTAGGCAATGGACACAGTGCAAATATTGAATTTCAGCACAATGGAAACATGAAAGGAATATTTTATATACAGATTCTGTCAATGTTTTTTTTATTTTGCTAGTAAAGCACAATGTTAAGCATTTGTCTTGCTCAGAGTTCTATAAGGATATTGCAAGCCAACATGGCATTTTAACGAAGATAAGTTCATCAGAAAAATATGGATAAGTACATAATAAAATATCAGAAAAATAATTATAAGAAAATTATATTATAATTTTATAATATTGTATTATAAGAAAAGCAGGCTTGGACACAGAAGCAGGGGGAATGAAAATAGGAGGAAGGAACTTCAACAGTCTAAGATATGCAGGTGACACCATACTATTAGCAGAAAACATTGAAAACCTAGAGCAACTACTGAGGAAGGTCAAAGAAGAAAGTGCAAAGGCAAGTGCAAACTGTTGAACCTAAAGAAAACAAAAATAATAACCATGGAGGATATTCACAAGTTCAACCTAGACAATGAGTACATAGAAAAACTAAGAGTTCCTATACCTTGGATAAAACATTGATCAGAACAGAGACTGCAGTCAATAAATCAGAAGAAGAGTATGAATGGGGAGGGCAGCTTTGAAAGAACTAGAAAAGCTCCTAAAGAGCAAAAAGATACCAGATCAAGCCTGAAATCTCCCTGCATGTAAATATGAGGGTGTCATACTTTGGCCACATCATGAAAAGGCATAACTCAGAAAAAAGGTAGAAAACAAATGTGGAGGGAAGTAGAAAGAGAGGAAAACCACATGCTAAGTGGATGGACTCAGTTAAGGAGGTCACAGGTATGAACCTGCAAGAACTTAGAAGAATACACTAGTAAAAGATAGGGAGTCTTGAAGCTGCCTCATCCACAGGGTCACCATGAGTTGAGATTGACAACAACAACAAACATAATAAAATACAATATATTTAATATAGCTGTAAATAAACTATATAAAATGAATTTATATTTATATTAGTGTTTTGAGCTATTATTTTGTAAAGTCCTACAATTTTAATGACATTCAGTTACCCTGTTGGGTTCACATGTAGCCCAAGGCACTTTTTTTGTGGCCTTTCATCTGTCCAGACTTGACATATCATCTTTTTTTCCCTTGCCTGAAAAAAAACAAAGCTCTCTTTGCTGGAAGCTTCTAAGAAAAGCAATTCATTTTTAAATATGTTGCACCTCAACCTCCCCCCCCACACACACACACAGGAACAGTAAAAAAATTACCATTTTCTCAACACCCACTTAAAGTTTTGCTTGGGAGGGGGAAATGCTCTTCAGACCTGCTGCTATTGCTACCTTGGGTCTAACAGATTGCTTTTGTATGTGGGCCTTAGTCAAAAGTAGGGCCTATAAAGGTATGTTCCTGTCTGTCTTGGCTACTAACCAGAGTCAGACCTGGATAGTACTTAGATGGTAGACCACCAATGAATACCAGGTGCTGTAGGCTTTATTGCAGTAGAAGGAACTGGCAAAGCCATCTCTGAGTTGTTGTTGTTAACTGCCCCCAAGTCAATCCAGACTCATGGCAACCCTGTGGATGCGAAATCTCCAGGTCTCCCTATCTTCCACTGCTCTGCTTAGGTCCTATAAATTAAAGTTTGTGAGCTCCTTAATAGAGTCCATCCATGAGGGTTGCCATAATTGTCCATTATTACTTCCTCTCTTTCTACATCCCTCCAACTCTCCTAGCATTATTGTCTCCTCAGATGAGCCCTGCCTTTTCATTACCAAAGTACAACAACCTCAATTTTATCTTCTTGATTCCAGGGAGATTTCAGGCTTGATCTGTTCTAGGACCTATTGTTTGTCTTTTTGGTTATCTATGGTATCCTCATCACTCTTCTCTAGTAGCACCATATCTTAAATGAATTTATTTTCCTCCTATCCACATTCTGGTTTGTTGGGTGGTATTATTATTATTATTATTATTATTATTATTATTATTATTATTATTATTATTTGTGTACAGTCATACCCATGTGGGGATAAGTTCCATTGAACCCAACTGGACTTAAATGAATAAATGTATAAAGGATTTAAATTGGATTAACCTGCTTGGGTGTGAGGCAACGGCCTTTGGATGGAGATTGATGTGGACCATCACTATGTCTTAACAGGCCTTCTTACCTGTCTTCCCTCACCCTCAAAAATGTGTTTTGTTCTACTGTAATTGGCCCTACCTATGATGAACCCTTAGATCTCCCTAGTGAACTTACTCTTTTTACTAGCAGCCCAGTCACTACTTCATGCAGACTTCCATAGTCACATGTATATCTGCCATTTGAATAAATTCTTATCACTGTCTGCTGATGCAGATTCTAATCCAGGGGTAGGCAACCTTTTTGAGCCGGGGGCCGGGTTGCTGTCCCTCAGACAACTGGGGGGCCGAAGCCAAAAAATAAATAATTAAATAATTTTTAAAAAAATTAAATATATAAATAAACCAGGACAAATGCAGGACAAAATTTTCAAATGGAAGACACTTTTTTTTAAAAAAAATGGAGGACACGTGAAAAAAATTGCTGATTTTTTAAAAAAATGTTAATATAAATTCATGTTTCTGAGGCTTCTATAGATAATTGCCCCCCCAAAGGCCCCGGTGGCAATTGGTGGCAGGACCAGGCCAGGGGCCGGTCCCAAGGCCTTGCCTGGCCGCATCCGGCCCGCGGGCCGCAGGTTGCCTACCCCTGTAATCTAATCTATGACAGTTTACACTATCATAAATTGGCTGATCTTTAAGATGTCACAGGGCTCTCTGCTATTTATTTATTTTATTTTTTTGCTGCAAAACTACTCCTACAGTCCTCATATCAACATGATCAGATGCCATGTTAGATGAGGGGTTCTTGGCATTATAATTCAAAAATAATTTTTCAAAGCTCTTTGGTTATCCTCCTGGAAATGCATTTTATGCTTCTTGTTGTAAATTTGGCCACAAGACAATTATGAGCAATTATGAATTATTCTTTATTTCATACTGGAAGGTAGCAGGGTGACGTAGATACAAAGATTAGGAAAGCACCATGGGAGGGAGGATCAGGGATGCTTGCAAATAATTAGTTCCATCACAGTGTGGTTATCTGAGTTTAACCCTGTATAATTCCATTAAAACAAACAGCTGTAGGTTAGCAGGGTTGTATTTGTGTGGGCAGTTAGCTACCACTTTCACTACAGGTAGTAGAACTAGGCAGGGAAGGCATTCTACGACAAGGGTAGGAAAACTTTGGTCATCCTGATGTTTTGGACTTCAGCTCCCAGAATCCCCAGAAGGCATTGTCAATTATAAAGGCTGGGGCAGCTGTAGTCCACCCTCCTGACTGTTGGCCATTTCTTTTCACTTAACACAGGTCTCGAGTCTTCCTAGCCAGTAAGTAGGTTGGGGGAAAATTGATTCGTTTTACCACTGTTACAAGCAGTTTGTTTTAGGTCACACTACAGTGTGAATGGCTTTCAGGGAGGAGCCAGCAGTGATATCTTCCAGATCTGCTGTGCAAAGTGACAATTGTCATGATGGCTGTTGCTTTTAAATTGATTTTTCCTGTTATTTTCCCCTTAATTTTATGCTGCTTGAGCTAGTTGTAGGTCATATGTTCTCACTTGAAAATATTACCTTGCAAATTGCCTTGAGGAGGCTTTGCTTCAAAAGGTGAAATTATATACAGGAATTGTTAATGAGCCTAGCATATTTAATAAGCCTAAACTCCTTAAAATATACAAGAGCCATAGACAAGTGCATGCCAAAGCCAGGTTCAAGTGACAGCACAGTGGAATTCTTGGTTATTTCTGTTAACAACTGAGACTCCACACCTCTCCACATATGGCAAACAGGTTTTAATTTTTTTCTCTGTTCAAAAACAGTTTACTATATGACTTGGGTTTCTCTCCAGGTGCGTCATCTATGTTTTGCATAAAATAAAGTCCAAAGTGTAGAGTTTTTCTCCATAGTTTTGAGGGGCCCCTGGTACCTCACTCAGTGGGTCTTGGGTCTTGGCAGGTGTGCCAAGCTGAGGTGGCAGTTCTTCAAGCAGCACTAGACAGCTAGCTTAATCCTTTATTTAAATTCCCACTGGTCAGACATTCTGGAAATTTAAAGGGGGGCTTGATCTAGCTTCCTGGCATTCATAGATGGTATGTGTGAGGGTAAGGTCTAGTTCAGGCAGGCCCTGGCAACTGCCCAAGGATAATTGGTGTTCTCTCTTCCTTGAGTTCATGGAATCGAATCTTTTGATGTCAGGCCAACAAAACAAGAAACCCCAGTGAAACAGAGGGGAGCTCTTCAAGATATGAGGTCCCACTATATTTTAAGTGTAAGCCAGTGTGGCGTTCTGGTTTGCATGTTGGACTACAACTCTGGACATCAGGGTTCGATTCCCAGCTTGGCCATTAAACCTATTTGGGTGACCTTGGGCAAGTCACATGCTCTCAGCTACAGAAGAAGGCAATGGTAAATTTACTCTGAACAACTCTTGCCAGGATAGGTTTGCCTTAGGGTTGCCATAAGTCAGAAATGACTTGAAGGCACACAACATGATCAGGCTTTATGTGGAATACTGTGCTCAGTTCAGAGCACATCATTTTAAGAAAGATATAGAGAAGTAGGAGCATGTTCAGAGAAGTGTGGAAAATAAAACGTATGAGTAAAGGTTGAAAGAATTTCAGTTTGTTGAAGAGAAAGCTGAGAAATGACATTCTTTCACTCTTTAAAACCTCAAGGGCTATCACAGAGAGGAGGGAGCAAGCCTGTTCTTTGCTTCCTCAGAAGACAGGACTAGCACTTACGATGTGAAGTTACAGCAGGGTAAGTTTTGATTGAACATTAGAAGGAACTTCTTGCCAGTAAGTGGTTTGGCAATGGAACCAATTGCCTAGAGTGGTGGTGGGGGTCTCCTTCTCTGGCCATCTTCAAAAAGAAGCTAGACAGCCAGATGCTGGGGATGCTTTAGCAGGTGATACTACATTGAGTAGGGGGTTGGAGTCAATGGCCGCTGAGGTCCCTTCCAAATTTATGTTTCTGTGATTCTAGAGCCAGCATGGCATAGTGGTTTTAGTGTTGGACTGTGATTCTGGGGAACAGGGTTCCATTCCCAGCTTGGCCATGAAACCAAGGCTGTGGGTGATCTTAGACAAGTCACATACTCTCGCCCTCATGGGAAGGCAATGACAAGCCTCCTCTGAGCAAATCTGGCCAAGAAAATCCCATGATAGAGTCACCTTAGGATCACTATAAGTCAGAAAAGACTTGAAGGCACACACCAAAAAAACCCAAGAAGGTGGGAGAGACAATTAGCAGCTAGCAGCATTTATCCATGTATTAAAAATGCTGAAGGAGGAAAAATAATCTGGAGGGGGATGGAGTTGGAAACAAGTATAAAAATATATTAAAAAGTAAACTGTAAATAACCTGGCCCTTATAATGAAAGCATTTTGAGAATGCTCTATGAAAAATGTTAAGAGACTCCCAAATAACGATGAAAAATAGGGACAGTCCAGACCTTTTCTGGATGACAACTTTCAGAATGCCCCAGCCAGCATGGCTACTGCTCCCAGATCCACTGCAGGTGTCCACCCTGAATTACTGGGTTCAAGGAAACAGCAGCAGCCTCTGTGAGGAAGGATGCAGTCCATTATATACTCATCAGAGAACAGGTCCCATTGAACTCACTGAGTACACACATCTAGGATTGCAATGTTATTCTATTTAATTGCAATGCCATGCAATTAGTAATGTTATTCAGAATTTGGAAATGCTACATTTCAGGACTACCTGTTCCCAGAATCCCTTAAGCAGCATGGCTACTGTCTATGTTGTAGACTCCCAAAGTAACCTTTTCAACCTCTGCAATTAAACCCTTGTAATGTCTAGAAGATTAGAATTCTGTGATGTAAACTATTTTCTCCCTTCTTCTCAGGTATTCAACTTGCATGGGCCAATCACACTAGCACTAGTTTATCTTTCCCAGTCTCAGTCCAATCACCCATTGAGAAAATATTTAAATCCTTATTGTGTGTGTTCCTGGAGCATTCTGGGAAAAGAAGTGCCTTTCCCAGGCTTTGAGAGACTCACAGACAAATAAGATAGTTGAAAATGATGATGCCTTGGTGTTCATCTTTTTTATTTAAAAAAATCCCTTCTGTCTTTTGAACTGATGTTTCCCTCAAGCATCTAAAAAATCTAGAAATCCTCCTCTCCATCCCACCTTTCCTCCTTTAATTTTTCCTCCTTTAATTTTTTCCCTTTCCTTCCATAGGGAAAAAAAAGCATGAACAGTGAAGCATCATGGTGAGAAATGGGAGACATTTGGCCTCTTTGTCAGCTAACCTCCTGTAATCATGTAATGTGGCCCTGAAACTGATTTAAAAACCTGATGGAGTCATGTGTTTGTTTGCAAACACAATTATGTTATCACCTGCCAGGAAAATGTAGTGAGAAGCAGGCTTCATTTAAAAAAAAAATTTTTTTTTAGCAGCTGGCACTTGATATTTTATGACGCTGACAGCACATCACTGGTATCTTATTAGTGTGATTATATACGACAGTAGGAATTAAGTTTATTCTTTTGATGGATGTAAGTTTTGACAGAGGTGCAAAATCACAATCTCCACTGCCACTCTACTATCTCGAGCCATCTGGCTATCACTGGAGCATGGGAAAGGACACAGAAGAAGAAAGACTTCCCAGAACTAGCCAGAGAGTTATCTCCCCAGCAGCAATATATATTTAAAACCCTAAATCTCCCAGGAATGGGACTGATTTAGACTTACAATAAAATACAAATAGGCACACTAAGTGAGAGCCAGTGTTATGTTGTGGTTTGAGCACTGAGCGTACAACTCTGGAGACCAAGCTTGGAATCCCTGCTCAGCCATGGAAACCCACTGGGTGACCTTGAGCAAGTCATTCTCTCTCAGCCTCAGAGGAAGGCAAAGCCAACCCCTCTCTGAACAAATTTTGCAAAGAAAATTTCATGATAGAGTCATTTTAGAGTCATCATAAGTCGGAAATGACTTGAAGGCACACACTACCACAACAAATCATAAATGCATAAAAATTAAAAGCAGAATGTAAAGACATAAGTAAATGAAAAGGGAAAATATAATTATCTGACCAGTTAAATTCCTGTAGGGTAGCAAGCAAGATCCCAAGTTGGCCTCCCTATTAGGTCAAGAGTTCAGAGCTTGGGAGCTTAACTGCCAAGAAAGATTTCTCTTCAAAAGTCCTGGAAAGTATTTAGGGCATTTAGTCCCATTGAAGGCAACAGGTTGAAATCCACATAATCCAGTTTAACAATTAGATTATGGATTGGTTTGCAGCCATGAGGATATTCTATCCATAATTGAGGATATTCTATCCATAATCTAGCGGCAGGTCCATTTTGAGGGTGATTGAGGGGCTCTCTTTTATTCCCAATGGCTTTCCTCTTGCTCATTCCCCAATTAATAGGCAACAGGAACAGTAAAAGTAAGGTACTTGTTCAAGACCCAAGGCATTTAAAGGACTGTGTCATTCAGTCTCATACCCTGGGGCAGAATCTGTCTCAGCTCAGTCAATATTTGTAGAGCCTTTTGTTAAACCAATCCAAAAGTTAGTATCCACAACCTACCTCCACTTATTTTTAATCAATGGTGGAAGGGTTGGAGATTTTTTTCACATCCCCATTAAAATCCTTGAGGAAGTGGTTTGTGTGAATGATCTAGCAGATGAATTTATCTGAACACCTAGGATCAGCAATAAATTGAGGGATCTGTTCAGTCCGACATATGCATTCTCATTTGACACCTGCAAGACAGAGCTATGAAATGCATGTGTGAATGGTGGTTGTAGGCCAAATTCCACCAGTCTTGTATATCACATCATACACAAAGCCTGTGCATAAATTAAATTCAGACATTCACTGGTGGTGGGAGGACTTAGTTCTTGCCAGGATGTCTTTAGCCTGTTACAGACAGCCAAAATAAAGCTGCTTCAAGTCACAATGGAGGTATGGTGTTTCAATGATGCATGCGTTCTAAGAGTCCAGAAGTCACACCAGAGCCACACTCCAGACTGGAGCGTGGCTTTGATGTGGCTTCTGGACTCTTAAGATGCATGCATCATTGAAACACCATACCTCCATTGTGACTTGAAGCAGCTTTATTTTGGCTGTCTGTAACAGGCCAAAGTTTCTGTTTTTGGGCACAGTTATGCTTGGAGATGGTGTGATGTAGAAGTATGAGACTGGGACTTGGGAGACCCTGTTTTGGCTTCTCACTGAGCCAGTGCAGCTCATTTGGGCAGAGAATGATCTCTAGGTCCTTCTGTTATCCAGGGTTGTAGGGAAGGAGAAAAATAGTGTATGTCACTTTGAACTCTTTCAAGGAAAGACAGCATGCAACTAATAAATAACAATAATCTTTATTTATATCCCACTTCCTTCCCTGCCCCCCCCCCCCCCCCCCCCCCCCCCAAAAAATTGGGACACAAGACAGCTTACAGTTTGAAACAAGTACAATATAGCTAAAAACATACCAAAGTCAACATTAAAATAGAATCAGTCATGATACTTCAACCAATTTAAACAAAGAACAAAAAGGGATTTTTTAAAAGGTAGCACAACAGCTGAATAAAAACACAATATGGTATACAACAAGAGATCTTGTAGCACCTTTGAGTGAAAGAAAGAAGTTGGCACCATGAACTTTGTAGACCTAAGGCTAGGAAAGAAGCTCATGCTGCCAGTTTCTTTCTTTTTGTTAGTTTTAAAATTGCTACAAGATTTTTCTGCATACTGATTTTACAAACTAGCATGGCTATATCTTTGAATAGTACAATACAGTATCCTCTAAAGCCCTTTTTAAAATCCTTTTATGATTCTAAAATGGTCCTCTGTAAAAGCCTTTTGGAATTAAAAAAAAGTATTTTCTGACAAAAGGCTAAAGAGGAAGAGGCCAATACTTGTTCCTTTGGGAATGAAGTTTCAGGTCCTGGGGGCAACCATGGAGAAGGCCCTGTCTCAGGACCTCATGCTGTGTTTGTGAAGGTGATGGGCCTGCCACAAAGGCCTCTCCTGGGCTGTTTGCACATGGCAAGGGAGACAAGACAAGGCCTGGGTGGTAAAATTGAAACATCTTATGTTTTCTTTATTACCACAACAGAAAAAGATTATAATATAACCCTTGGGTACTATGAAGGTGCTGGAGCCGCTGGGACCATGCCGGTGTGGAAGATGTCTAGCTTAGTAGCATTATGGCAGCAAAAGAAAACTCTCCATGCCAAAAAAGTACTGAGTTCCAGGTAAAAAATTTTTGGTGCAGCCATTGAGCTAAGTGCAAATAATTGGCCCCAATCCAGAGTGACAACGAATAATTTCTCCCACCAAACCAATCTTCAGTTCAGAGATCAATCACCTATTGTAGCAGAAGGGAGAGACACCAGTCTGACTTGCCATCAAAACAAATAATGTGTCCTGTATGTAGAGAGATCTCGTAGCAGGTTTCAGACTAACTAAGAGAAAAAAGTAGCAGCATGAGCTTTTGTAGACTTAAGTGTACCAAACCCCATGCTGCCAACTTATTTTTTCAGTTAGTCTCAAACCTGCTACAAGATAAGCTACATACTGATTTTACAGACTAACATGGCTTTATCTTTGAATCTGTCCTGCAGATCACTAATAGGGAACATGGGACATTTCAGATGTTGAGCAATAGCAACTCCCATCAGCCCTAGCCATAATAGTAATTGGTGAGATAGAATCATAGACTTGGAAGAGAGCACAAGGGCCATCCAGACCAACCCCCTGCCATGCAGGAACTCTCAATCAAAGCATGCCCGACAGATGGCCATCCAGCCTCTGTTTAAAGACCTCCAAGGAGGGAGACTCCACTACACTCCGAGGGAGTGTGTTCCACTGTTGAACAGCCCTTACTGTCAGGAAGTTCTTCCTAATGTTGAGGTAGAATCTCTTTTCCTGTAGCTTGCATCCAGTTTTCTGAGTCCTGATGATGGAAATACAATCCATCAACTTCTGGTTATCCACTTTCCTGCTGTATAGATAGCACTGATGATAATCTATCTTGCAGTATTTCTGAACATTTTACACGAATTCAGAATCATAGAACTGGAAGACACCACAAGGGCCATCCAGTAAGTCTCCCCTCCTCCACTGCATGCACAAACACACACTACCAAAGTCACAATAGTGTTGGGCAGATCCATAAAAGTGAATACTGTGTTCATGTGTTTATTATTTTAGGGAATTGTGACTCAGATCTTATTTGCAGAATTCAAGGAATCGTATTTCTGGTACAATAACATCCAAAATCCACAAAACAGCAATACCTTCATTGGACTGACTAAAATGTGCAAAATATATGCTATAAGCTTTTGAAACTCCACTGACTTCATCAGGCAAACATGTTAAAAATCAAAGAAGAGAAAAAGGGCGAGTGTAATGTAGAGGTTTGAGTGTTGCCCTAGGACTCTGGAGACCAGGGTCCAATCCCCTGCTCAGCTATGGAAACTCACAAGGTGACCATGGAAAAGCCATGCTCATCCACACTTTCTCAGCCTCAGGGAAGGCAATAAGAAACCCTCTCTGAATAAATCTTGGCAAGAAAACCCATGACAGGAATCCCTTAGGGTCACCATAAACTGGAAATCACTTGAAGGCACACAGCCACAACATACCCATGTGTGGATTGGCCATTGTGTGGTTTAAAACAACAGGAATTGGAGCATGTTGTATTCCATAAATACACAGATAGTGGTATCTAAGCTATAAATTGAATAACATCAGTGGCAGGCCCATGGGGTTTCTTCAAACGGTTTTAGTGATGGTTTTAGTTCAGTTCACCAGGGCAGCAGACCTGCATTGGCTTTGTAGATATAACTAAGGCAGCAGTTTTTAAATCAATGCCCCCCACTGCAGCAGTCTGGTGGTGTCCTGAAAAGAATAAGCAAACCAGAAGAGTGGTCCTTAGTGTTCAAAGCTGAAAAAATAAGAAACCTTTTAATAGCTTTAGAAGGCAAAGGGATTTAATAGAATGAAAAAGGACAATTAATCCATGGTGGAGCAGCTTGAAGTCCTATTTACATCATCAGGATAAGCCTGAATGGCACTAATATTGAAATCCACATTTCTGTTAAATATGGATAGGATCACACAGCCCAAATGCTTGATTTGGAGTGAATGGTGTCCTAAGAACCTAACAGAAAGTCAAACAAATTCTTGTAGAACTTTGACTTGCTATTCTCCCCACTTATTTTATTCTTTATTTTGCACCACTGCACTCTGAAGAAAGTGTTAGACAGTAATGTAATCCAAGACAAATGGCCATAGGCTCACCATCTTGTTTCATGTATTTCTTAAAGCATTTCTACTCCATCTTTCTTCAAACAAAGGAGGCAAACAATGGAAAACTAAAACATATAACAATACACACCCAAACACAAATAAATTCCTCCATGAAACCCTGGGGGATCTGGTTTGAATTGGACTGTCTTCTCCCCTTCCCCTTTACATAGAGATGGTTTCCCTGAAACAGTGTAAACAAAATGGAGTATTTACATGGCCTTTGAACATCAACTGTCTTCCTCTGTTTTATTTTTATAAATATCCTTGTAAATAACTCCAGAGCACTGTCGCTTGAATGAAAATGGTTTAGTGGTGTTGCACGGCAAATTAAAAGTGGAGAAAGAAGGGAGTGTTTGATTTTGATTTTCAAAAGAGAAAGAACATGGAAAATACTATTTGATTTAACAGATCAACTATTTTGTGTGTGTGGAATTCTAGAAAACAGAGGAAAGAAACCACAGAGTGCAGTCTAGCCCATTTGTCCCATTAAAAGCAAAGGCACTTAAAATTGCATGGTTAAATCCTATGTAGTTCTACAGTTCCTACAATAAAGTAGGCATGCCTTAGGGTGCAACCTTTGAAATCTGTGAACAAGAGGCATACTTGACAGTAAATCTGTATAGGACCTAGTGGTAAAGCTACAATCCAGAGCAAGTCACACCAGGGAATGTAAGAACTATGGAACCTAGTAGAGTTACATTTGAGTAAAAATGCTCATCCTTGCACTGCTAAGACTACAGGGTTGTACCCAGAGGTGTAGCTAAGTTCCAGTGTGCCTTCAATTCACTTCTGACCCTAACTTCTTGGCAAGATTTCCGCAGAGAGGTTTGTCTCTGCCTTTCTCTGAGGCTGAGAGAGTGTGACCTGCCCAAGGTCACCCAGGGGGCTTTCATGGCCCAGTGGGGATTTAAACCTAGTCTCCACAGTACAGTCCAAAGCTCAAACCACTATACCATGCTGGATTTCTGGTGTAGGTATGGGGGACACCTTCCCCCCCCATAGGAATTTGGCCTCCACATATGAAATTTTCCTTCATTCCTCAAGTTTCTAGCCTTGCAGAGTGTGAGCCATTCAAAATCACTCACATCCAGAAGTGTCATATTTGTTGTGTTCACATTGCAATTTTATCTGGCCTTTTTCTTTGGATGCCTTAAATTGGATGCCTTAAATGCTCTGCTGCCACTGTTATCGCAATGGTAGAAATTTGGAGAATGAAGGAAAATTTAATGGGTGGCGGTGGTGCAGAACTCAAACCCACTGAAATTAGTAGGGCATACATTATTTGTGACTAGCAAGTCCCATTCATTTCAGTGGGCCTTCTCTATATGCAGTAGTACTGGATAGCCTTTAGTTTGCTCTATTAGTGTTCGGAAAACTGAAAGCTCCTCAACAGAAATGGATTGTTTTTCATTAGTACAGTATTGTTTTAAATATGTCATCAGTTGCCTTGGGTCTCACTATTGGGAGAAAGGCAGGATATAAATGAATAAAATACATAAAATAAAATAATAAATAAATGTAGATTTTGTGGGTTTTTCGGGCTATGTGGCCATGTTCTAGAAGGATTTATTCCTGATATTTTCACCGGCATCAAAACATCAGGACTAAACTCTTCTCGAACATGGCCACATAGCCCAAAAACCCACAAAAATCTACATTTTTGGCTTTAACTTTTGTGGTTTTGGTTGTTTGTGGTTTTGATTAATATGTTGTCTAGAAATTGCTAGGTCCTTCATTGCAACTCTGCTAGAAGCTGACCATAGAGATGTGCTGGAGAACCTAGAGAAAACACTTCTCTAGGCGTGAAGTCGAAGGCTTTCATGACCGGCATCCATAGTTTTTTGTGGGGTTTTTGGGCTATGTGGCCATGTTCTATAAGAGTTTCTTCCTGATGTTTTGCCAGCATCTGTGATGCCAGCCACGGATGCTGGAGAAACGTCAGGAAGAAACTCTTCTAGAACATGGCCACATAGCCTGAAAAACCCACAAAAAATTACTTCTCTAGGCATTTGTAGGTCCTCCAACATGATTCTGTTATCAGCTTCTGACAGATGTTGATGGTAGAGTTGCACTGGAGGACCTAGAGATTCCTAAAGAGGTGTTCTCTTACATGAAAAGAATAGTGATTTGTTGTTGCAGTTTTTCCACATTCACAGGGGTCCTTCATCCCTAACCCCAGCGAATGCGGAGGAACCACTGTATAGCTTTTTGCAGTACCAAGGGCTTAATTAACCAGATAGTTGTACAATTCGTACAAAGGGAAGGAGATCAGCTTTATTCTAATACCTCTAAACCGTTTTAAAAATTTGAGAGAGATTGAGAGCTAGAATCCTTCATCAGAGATGGAAGAAATTAATCAGGGGATTCCTGACTTTTTAACTCATTTTTTTTGCAGCCCGAATTTATGACAGTTTATGAGGATGTTAAATGCTACAGTGCACTTTATTTTCTACTGAATGTTCCCTGTAGGAAATAAGCCTCTTTGTCAATCACCACACTCTGGGGCTGCATCCACACTGCAGAAATAATCCAGTCTGAGGCCCCTTTAACTGCCACTAAAATGGCAATCCCCTTTTAGCACCCGTTTACAGTCTGACTCTGCCAGACTAAGGTCCAAAACATACTGCAGAAATAATCCAGTTTGAGTCCGCTTTAACTGCCCTGGCTCAGTGCTCAGAAATTCTGGGAACTGTAGTTTTGGGAGAGATTTAGCCTTCTTTGTCAGAGAGCTCTGGTGCTACAACAAACTACAAATTCCAGAATTTCATAGCATTGAACCTATGGCAGTTAAAGTGGTGTCAAACAGGAATATTTCTGTAGTTTGGATGCAGCTGCAAATATGCATCATCTATAAGTCCATTAAAAGCATCCCCTGCGCTGTTGTGGGATTTTTGTGCACGTGGTTTTCTAGTATTATTCTCATCAATATTATCATTATTGGTTAGAGAAGATGCATAAATCCTGTTATATGCTTTTAGTGTGTCCACTTGGAGATAAACTGATGATCTCCATTTTAAAAGGACCTGCCTTGTTTAGTATAAGCACTGCCCCTGCTGCCTTCACAGCCCTGAAGCAAGAAGTGAGTCTTGCAGGTAAAGGGAAAAGACTCACACCAAGAGGCCGAAATGGGGCAGGACAAGCTTTTCTTTCTCTTTTCCAACAGATATGTCTGCCTTCCTGGGGGAAAGACCTTACCTACAGGACTTCCTCTTGTTATAGTCCTGCAAGGAAACAAAAAGGAGTGAAGCCTAAATACCCCAAAGGCACCAGATCTTAGAAGCTAAGCAGGGTCCACCATAGTTGGTACATGGATGGGAGACCACCAAGGAATAGCAGGTGTTGTAGGCTTTATTTCTGTGGAAGGCTCTGGCCTAACCCCCTCTGAGTATTTCTTGACTTAGGTCCAAAACAGTCTGCAGAAAGAAATCAGTTTGAGACGGGTTTTAACAGCCCTGGTTCAATGCTAGGGGATTCTGGGGGACTGTAGTTTTGTGAGATATGTAGCCTTTGTTACAGAGCCCTGGCACCAGAATAAACTACAATGCCCAGAATTCCCTGGCACTGAGCCAGGGCAGTTAAAGCGGTCTCAAACTGGATTATTTCTGCAGTGTGTTTGGTACCTAAGAAAACCCTACAAACTTTCATGGGGTCGCCATAAATAATAATAATATTTTCCTGCTGAGAGAGGCAAGAATCTAATATTGGCTGCATCCGCACTGCTGAAAAAATCCGGTTTGACACTCCTTTAACTGCCACGGCTCAATGCTATGGAATTCTGAGCGTAGCTGATTGTGGGACAAGTTACCATTCCCAGAATTCCATAGCACTGAGCCATGGCAGTTAAAGCAGTGTCAAACCGGATTATTTCTGCAGTGTGGATGTAGCCCGTCGTCTATCTCCTCAGGTAAAAGTTACTCTTTTGGATTACAATTCCCTGAATCCCTCAAACCCACTGCAGTCGGGAGGAAACCAAGTTTCCAGATTCTACTTTCCCTTAGTATCACTGCTGGCGGATACTGTAGGATCTGTGATCCCCAAAAGTAACTAGCTGGGATTTGTAATCTAAACAAGTAACTTTCCCCAGTTCTGCTTTTTCCTAACCTGACTGCTAAGGAGGAAGCGCAGCCCCAAAAGTAACTATAGTAATCTATAAAGTAACTATGTAAAGACTTGTAATCTAAGGGAACTTCCCCAAATTCTGCGCTTCGAAAGAACAAGTAATAAACGGGGTTGAGAGCTCTGTAATCTAAAAAGTAACTTCCCAGTCTCCCGAATCAGTTTTCGCGAACTCTGATTTTCCCCTATTAGAATTAGGGGATGCTGGGAGTGTTAGTACAAAAAGTGACTCGCCAAGGCTTATAAGCCAAATGCCTTTTCCAGACTCTGCTTTTCCCTAGCATAATTTGGGGATGCTGGGAGCGTTAATACACAAATTGACTCTCTCAGACCTGGAAACTAATTCTTGTCCCGGCTTCTGTTTTCCCCCCAGCATAATTTGGGGATGCTAGGAAGGTTAATACACAGAGAGACTCTCGAAGGCTTGTAAGGTCAAGAAATACCCTTTCCAGACTCTGCTTATCCTTAGCATACTTTGTGGATGCTGGGAGCGTTAATACACAAAGAAACTCTAAAGTTTGCCAGCTAAAAGAAATACGTTTTTCAGACTCTGCTTTTCCAAAGCATAATTCGGGGATGCTGGGAGTGTTAATGCACAAAGTGACTTTCTCTCAAGACTTGGAAGCTAGAGCAATACGTTTCCTGAATTCTGCTTTTTCCTAGTGACTCTCTTAGATAATTCCATAGCCTTGAGCCAAAGAGTTAAAGCGGTGCCAAAGCGGCTTATTTCTCCAGTGTGGATGCAGCCTGGGAGTTGTCATCCGCCTGGTCGTCCCCAACCTCGCTTGTCCCACCTCCCAGGACAAAAGCCCTTTATCTGTGACCCCTCCCCAAACGATTTAAAAATTGACAAATCAATGAGGTCCCCCCCCCTCTTTATTTTGGAGAGAGAGTAGAAAAACCCAGCAGCCCAGGTAGATAAGGATCATTGCCAGCCTGATTCGTCTAGGGATCTATATAGGAATCAGAGCCATCCAGAAAAACGAGGAGAGCCGGAGGGAAGGAAGGAAGGAAGGAAGGACAGGAAAGAAGGGCAGCCAGAAGAGGCAAAGTCAGCCCCTCTTTCTCTGCGCAGCCGCTTTGGCTTCCCTTCTTCGCCCAGGTGGAGCACCTTTTTTAAGACTCCAGATTAAGAACCAGACTTTGGTCTGGAGTTCGAATCCTGACACTTTTTCTCCCGCTTGAAGCCCAGTCCTGCGGCTCATGGCCCTGCTGGGGAGGATCGACTGGCAAGTAAGTCTCTTTTTAGGCTTTAAAAAGAAATCAGGGCAGAGTGTGGGGGGGGGGGGGAGAGAAGAAGCAGGTAACGCTGGAAAAGGCCACACTGGCCACTTTTATTTCCGAAAGGTTGGTGGGTTTTTCTTGGAAAGGCAAAGGCCGGGAGCCAGTTGGTGGAGTGTGAAGGTTTTTCCCCCTCGGCGTCCTCAATGCGAAGGAGGACAACGGTCCACAAAATGGAGGACCTTCCCCCCAAAATGGAGGACGATCCGGACTAAATGCTTTAAAAAAACCCCACTTACAGAATGTTATGGCTCTTTAAGAGATTGATGTTTAGCTGTAATTGGGTTTAATTCTTTTTAAAGGGGGGTAATGGGGGGTACTATAGATGTACAAATGTTGGATGGGTTTTAGATTGTTTATTAACAAAACACGGGATATAAAAACATTTTATTAGGATTATGATTATGTTTAAAATTCGCGTTTCTTCGTCGCTGCTCAAAATGGAGGAGGTTTGGGGCAAGAAGCTGGAGTGGAGGACACGTCCTGGAAAAGGAGGACGCCTGGCCACCCTGGAAGGTGGGGAGGGAGGGATGGCTTAAGCTGCCTTGCAAATGGATGGGCTACTCGGGAGTAAACCTGCGAAATATGCTCCCAGGAGAGGGATTTTTTGGGACCCCGAAGTACGTTTGTTGGAAATGTGTCTATGGAGGCTTCGGTGCCTTGCAAGGAAAGGGGCAGAGGGTTACTATAGCCCCCCACTTTAGGGCCCTGCGATCCCCGAGTCGGTTAAGCCAGATCGCAAAAGATCCAGATCTTAGCATTCAAAGCAAGCGAGGAAGGTTCAAGTCGGCGGCAGACTTGACAGCTCAGCTCGGGCTCGACGCCAAGTCCCTCCGGTTCCAGTTCGTCCTGTGATCGGGGCTTCAGAGGGATTGGGAGGGAAGCAAGGAGCCAAGGGAAGGTACTTGGTGGAACTACAACTCCCAGGCCCAGGATCCCTCCTGGCCCTTGGAAAAGTCCTTTGGAGGCCTTTTTGTAATTCCATTGGAGTTTCGGCTTCCAAAGTAACTTTTTGCTGCCTCCACACTGGGAAATAACCCGGTTTGGCCCCGCTTTAACACTTTTCTGGCTCAGGCTATGGAATTCTGGGAGTTGGAGTTTGTTGTGGGCCCGCGCGGAGCTCCGCTCGGGGCCCCACACCAAACTCCAACTCCCCAGAATTCCCATAGCCTTGAGCCAACACAACAAGTTAACAGCGGGGCCAACCGGGTTATTTCTCCAGTGCGGATGCAGCAAATGTGAGAATCCCTTTGAGAAGAGTATGATTTACCTCTGAGTGACTAGAGGTTGCGTTTTGGGTCAGGATGCTGTTAGAAAAAGCATAGTGACCGGGTCCCCTAAAAAGTTGGCACCCTAAAAATGGGTGTGGCGATAATGTTTCTTATTCCCCCCGAAGGCAATAGGTCAGTTTTAGAGTCGCACGGAACTCTTTTCTCCGTCGGGAAAGGTTCCTACTCTGGGATCTCTTCGCAGGCCGTGTTGCTTTTGGAAAACTCCCCTTTTCCTCGAAGGGAGGGAAGTAGGAGGAAAGCGAGCGTAGCTGTATTAAACCCATCTCCACCGTTGTTCCTTCTCTCTTCGACCCTCAACGCCTCAAAACACTTTTGGGAGTGTACGTAAACTAATAATAATAATAATAATAATCAAAATAAATTAAAATATAACTGGAAAAATAGGTATTTCCAAGGGTTTATTTAGGGAGAGGGAGATCGCCACAGTACCATCTCAATCCCTCCCAATATTTCTAATCGCTAAAACCACCGCCGACTATTAGAAGTCACGAAATAACTTTTAAAAGTGTGTGCGGAAAGCACCAGTTTCCTTTGAATTTGGTTATTACAAAAGTACTATAAAATAAAATCCTTTTTTAAAATAGCGTTGCTGGACTTTGAAAACCTGCTACCGATTTGTATATATTTCATTTTATTCGCAAAGATACAACTCTTCTCCTCGGCTCTGGACTCACTTCAGGACCTTCTCCTGGATCCTTAGGAATCGCCAGTTGTTGTTTTGTTGTTGTTGTATATTATTATTCCCTGCCCAATACAGGCCTTTGATTCCAGTATGTACTGGGAAGGATGGCCTTTACTGGCAATCTGGTGGCGACTCTCTAATTGTAGAGGGAGATTTGCAAAAAGGAAGCGGGGTAGGTGGGAATTGCCCACATTCTTTCATTTATTCAGAACTGGGGATATTCTGCATTTAGAGATCCCTTCGTGTCCCCTTCTTCTCCCTCCAGTCGGGAAACGTTGAAACTCTCTTAAAAATGGAAAGAAAGGAGGATCTCTTGTTAGTCTGTTGCAGCATTTAAAAGAAAAGGCAGTCCTTGAAGTGATTCCACTGATCTTCTGGATCTCCTGCTTTCTTTCCCATTCCCACAATTGTCTAAATAGGCTCATAAACGGAGGCCTTAACAGTACTCTGTCGTTGCCAGTTCATGCAACAAAAACAATCAGTGTTATTTTTTGTCTTTAATCTCCTCTTATCCCGTCAAACGATGAGTATATTAGAGCAGATTTGATCTCGCTGGGCTGGAAAGGGACCTGGATAAGGCGGAAAAACAAAACAAACCTCCAAGTCCCAGAATTCCATAGCCTTTTCCATAGATCTTATTCCATAGAATTTGCAACTAGGGAAAGGCCCCCCGGGGTCCAAGGGTTTGAAGACGGAGAGGAGGCTGTGTGAATTTTGTTGTTGTTGGTGCCTCAGGTCGTTTCTGGTTGCGGTGACCCCTACCCTAGGAGGGTCCTTGCCTTCCTCAGAGGCTGAGAGCGTGACTGCCCAAGGTCACCCAGTGCGTTTCCATGGCTGAGCCAGGACTGAAGCCTAGACTCTAACGTCTATTCCCACCGCCACAACCACTTACTTACCCCATGTGTCCAAACTCTGCCCCCAGGAGTTTGGACTTCATCTCCCAGAAGCCCCAGCCACCCCTTGGCCAATAGTCTGGGATCTGAGCGCTGAAGTCCAAAACATCTGAGGGCCAGCGTTTGGACATCATGGTTACAGCATGGGAGCCTCTTGTATTAACTTAACGGAGGGTAATTTTTACTTAAGAAGTGCTTCTTCAGTTCTGTTGCAAAGAGTGGGTTTTGAAAGGACAGATGTAGGGCCCTCACGTTTTACACGTTTTTAAAAATCTGTCGAAAAGCATGTCACTTTCTGGAGGCTCCCCGCGTTTGGAAGTTAAAGCGTTTCGCCAAGTTTTGTTTTTTTAGCAGTCGGAGCAAACCGGTTTTAGAAGGTACGTACGAGACCATAAGCATACAGGGGGGCGAGGGGGTGGTGTGCCGCTAAGCAGGGAAGAAGAATGAGGCGCATGCTACACACACACACACACACACACACCAACAGTGCAGGTGAAGAATTGAAGGCGAATTTAGGGCCCATGTATAGAGATGAGAGGCCGGAACCCTATTGCTTCTCCAAATCTGATATATGCATGCATGCATGCATGCACGCGTGTATTATAATATGATATTATATATAATTAATAGATGCATGCAGCCTACATTCTTCTCAATTCTTATACCGTATATGCATATATATATATCTACACACACACACACACAACATGCACGCCTCATTTCTGCTCCAAATCTTTATATATGCATATATATGTTTATTATGATACAGTCTAATTCTTCTTCAAATTCTTAAATCATCTGCAGATGTAGCCTAAGTTCTTCCATCTGGCCATTTCACAAGACTAGACTAGATTCAGTATATAGAGAGATCTGTAGCACCTTGAGACTTAACTAACTGAAAGGAAGAAACTGCAGCATAAATCCCTTGAATCGTTGGCCTTACCTCCGAGTAGACCTAAAGTAGGATTGCATGGCCAGGTTGCTATATTTATTAGAACAGAGACAAGAGTGAAGGGAACGACAGGTAGGTTATAACCTGGATTTTATTGACTAATCCACAGAAAAAAAATTGATTTAAAGAGTTCCACAAAGTACTTGGGACTAAGATTGGATTGAACCCTATAAAAAGCAGTTTTCTTAAGTCCTTAATTTTACTGGCAGATCCAATGGTGTGAGGTTCTCCTGCCTTTACGTCACAAGGCCTGAAACCACTCTTAAAACTGTATGGAAGAAATTCCCACTCATACGGGTTTTTTAATGTGCAATAACCAAAAAATTAAACCAGCGCATGTATGAGTCTTTCCAGTCTCTCAGACGTTTATTTTTTCCCCCTTATCGGTTTTTTTAAGTTTCTGTTTTTGAAGGCATGTCCGAATAACTTTAGGCCCAGGAAAAATGTCTTCCCCAATCTCTATCTCCTTGGGGCTCTCACTTTTCACCTTCCCCAGCTTTCTCTAGAAATTTCACAGGAAGAGGAATGGAGCTTGAAGCACACTTTCTCCGAGTTGGGATTAGTTAGTAAGAGTTTACAAGTCAGACAGATACCTAGAACATTAAAAAAAAACAAACCACTTTTCCCCCGTTCTAAGATGTCGCCAAGGATGATCCCCCCTCCTAGAAATGATTTCCAAAAAATTGCTTTTACGCAGAAACAAAAAACAACTGGTCCTGGAGACCTTCTTCCCATTGCAAACAAATGGTGCTGGTTCTTCTTGGGCAAGAATAGCTTAATGCGTCTCAAATGGAGTGGCATTTTCAAAAGTGATGCACAGAGGGAGGGGGGACCTTACCATCTGTCATTCAACCTGCAAGGTTGGTGTTGTTTTCTTCTTCTATTTGAGATGGCTAGTCCCAATGACGCCAAGTGCTAGAAAAAGGGGAGGAGAGAGATGGAGGGAGGCGAGTTTCACCTTCTTTTTGAGGAGTAATGCAGATTCCTTCCCTGTTTTAGGGCCCCTTGCATGCTGGGATTCAGCACCTGCCTGCCAGATTGACAGATAGCAAGCTCAGGAGAAATCGGTCTGTGATGCTTTAAAAAGATAATGGATGATGATGGTGATATAATAAATATAATAATAATAATATCCCCCTCCTCCATTTATTTGCTTTGGGATCTTCCTCTGGTCTGCATCTGCACTGCAGAAATAACCCTGATTGGCATCACTTTTACTGCTATGGAATTCTGGGAGTGGTTTGGAGATTGCAAAAGATCACTTTACCTTTACCATACACTGGGAATTTCCCCCCCCCCCCCATATTTTAAGATCCTGTTGCTTTCCGCTTTTCTGTTGACAGAATCCCTACCATTTGATCTACTACTAATAAAAAGATACTTTAGGAAAAACTTGGTTGTAGAGGCTTCAACTCCATTTTAGTCCAATCCACACTGCAGAAATAATCCAGTTTGACCACGCTTTAATTGACCTGGCTAATGCTTAAGGGGTTCTGAGAATTTGGTGAGCGTCCAGCTTTCTCTGTCAGAGAGCTCTGGTGCCACAATAACTACCGTTCCCAGGATTCCCTAGCCAGGGCAGTTTAAAAAGCGGTCTCTGGATGGTTATTCTGTAGTGTCCCAATACCTGAAATCAATAGGATTTTAAGTGGTTATTAAGTCTCTTCCTTTGGACGGGTTCTCTTCGGTGGATTTAGCCTATATTAAATTCAACCGTTTTAAACACAATAGCCCGCCTGTCTGGCGATCGTGACTTCTGGAAGCACTGAGCCACGGCAGTTGAAGTGTGTCAAACCGGATTATTCTGCAGCTTTGGTCAGTTGAAAGTGGGAAGGACGAGGAGAGCTACATAACACTGCCAGGTAATAAATAAACTTTGTTGCTTAAACACAAACCCCATTAGGGCTTTCTGTCGTTTCCAAACCGAGGCATTCTCTGAAAAGCAATTTTCCTCTCCTGTGCCGTTGGTTTCATGGGAAGGGCAGGGCGATCCTATGCATCCTTGCTTTTAGGAGAAGCTCCCTCTATTAAAATTAACGTTTAGCGAACTCAAACGTCTGGTATGGATGCAGGGGTTTCCTCTGTAAACCTCTCAAACCCTCTGGCTGAAAAAGTTTGCCAAAGTAAGACTGCGATAGAATTCAGTCTGACACCACTTTTAACTGCCATGGGCTCAGTGTATGGGAATTCTGGGAACTGTAGTTTTTTGAGACCCTCTCTCGAGTGCCACACCAAACATAAGTTCTCAGAATTCATATCCACTGGCCATAGCGTTTAAATGTGTCAACCTGGTTATTTATTGCAGTCTAAAACAGTCACTAGGCGGGTCAAAGTTACTCCGAGAAAAGGGTGTAAATGGGCACCTCCCACTAGGAAACGAGTCATCTGGGTCCTCAAAACACACTGCTGAAATCATCCAGTTGTGAGACCGCTTAAACTGCCCTGGTTTAGTGCTAGGCAATCTTGGGAATTGCAGTTTATTGTGGCACCAGAGCTCTCTGACAGAGGCGGCTACTTCTTTCTACAGTTCCCAGAATTCCCTAGCCTTGAGCCAGGGCAGTTAAACCGGTCTCAAACTGGATTATTCCTGCCCTGTGTTTTGGACTTTGGAGGTTTTGGGGGTCCGACTGTTATCCCCAGATTCCTTTTTGCAATCTGAAGTCCACGGATTTCCAGTTTTATTGAAGTGAGGGTATTGATTGTTTATTAGAGTCAGTTGAGAAGTCAGGATCTTGTCGTTGTAGTTGCAAGCCGTTTGTCCTGGCGGAGGAGAAGCTTCAAGAGGGTTTAGTAAGGGGCGGCGGGAGGCTCAGTTGTCCAATATCGGAATGCCAAATGCGGGAGGAAGGCCAGGACGTAACCATTCAAACAAACGAATTCAAGGGTTGCCCAGCCGGTTTCCTGTAGGAGTCTGCTGGAATTTAGAGGAGTGGGCTACTCGGAAGTAAAGTGGCCTCCATCGCTGTGTAGTGTTCGCTGTTGCGGCCTCACTGCCTAGCTCCTTCGGTGTTTTCATGGCTAAGGAGGGAAGACAAGAAAGCAACTGGACAAAAGAGTAAGCAAAACAGTCGAAAGGGACTCACGGGAAGTACAACGAGGACCCAGGGGAGAGTGTGCAGGGAAAGCACGTTTGTAAGCATGCCCGGGCGACCCGACATGCCCTACATTCCCACCTGCTCTCCAGGAGGAGTTTCGAAATGTCCTCCATTTTGAGCAGGACCAAGGAGTATGGATTTGTATAGTGGGCCCTGGCACTTCTGGGGTTTGGACCCTGTGGATAAACACAATCCCTAATGCTCAATCCCATTGCATACAATGATGTTGTAAACTAGAGGTCCCTTATCCAAAATGGCTAAATCAAGGTTGTCTCTTTTGAATTTGTTATATTTATATTTTAAACTTTGGATGCTTGAATCCATGGATAAGGAGGGCCATGTCTATTTAAATGAGTCTAGCATTTCCTTTGTAAGGTCCTATTTTTTTTAATCCGAGGTCCTACATTTTAGGTGCTTAGCCTCCTTGCAGTGAGGACATCTGACCACCCTGCATGGAGTTCATTGGATGTTGTAACCTCTTTCCATTAGAAACCAAATGGGGCTGGATAAGTGTAACGGGTGCGCGACCTGCATTTCCCCAGAGGGCCCTTTTATTGGCATCATTTTATCCTGTTTTAATGCCAGTATTTACATTTAAAAGCAAATCAGGATGACTCCCCCTCCATTGTAACTGGTCCAAAGGGTGTGGACACCAAGGATGATTGTGATCAATAGCACAAAACTGGGCCATATCTGCACTGCAGGAATAATTCGGTTTGGGAGCACCTTTAACTGCCTGCTCCATGCTATGAGTTTCTGGGCATTGGAGTTAGTTGTGGCACCAGGGTCCTAAAGTAAAGGTGCCACAACCAACTCCAATGCCCAGAATCTCATAGCATGGAGCCGGGCAGTTAAAAGTGCTCCCAACACCAGATTATTTCTGGCCATGCGGACACAGCCTAGGACTCTTGGGTGCCCTGAAGGGGAACACAGATTTGTGGCTTTGGATTTGTGTTGTCCACAGGGGAGCTTGTGAAAACCTGTGTATGCAACAGGGCTAAGCCGACTGGTTTGAAACAAGTTGTGGCAAATCCATTACTCCCAAGGGGAGACCTTGGTGAGGTTTCTTCTTAGGCCAAGAGACCAGATTTGGACGCCCAGAGCAGTGCCGTTGTTTTCTTAGCCAGTTGCTAAGGTTCAAGGTGCTAGTCCTGTTTGACAACCCAAAGGAAGGTCTCAGGAGCACAAAATGGCCCTGAACCTTTAAAGGCAGCTTCTGTTAACCATAAGCTCACTGTTGCCAAACTTGGGTCCTCCAGATGGTTTTGGACTTCAGGCTCCAAACTCCTGGATTGACCAAGTTGGCGGGGCTTTGGGAGCGAAGTCCAAAACATTTGGAGGACTAAAGTATGGGAATCACTACCAAAGAGACATTATGTAGAAACCAGATAAAAGTTGCATTTGTTATTTATTATAATTATTATATTTTACCCTATTGCCAAAAGGATTCTTTCTGTGTTGGAAGCACCAAGATGGGAGGCTGTGATTTTCATGGCATTTTTTCCCCATAAGTGAGCCTGCTTGTTTCTCTGTGGGGCTTACTTTCTAGGAAGCAATTCAGGCCTATGGCTGAGGCGCCATCATTTAACCTAGGATTAAAGATGGGCTTATTAGTACAATGTGGCAACAATGCAAATAGATTTACACACCAGCAAACTATACCAGGTCCTTCCTCCCCTCTTCTTCACTTAAAAAAATACCAAATTATTTTTTCTAGGTTATCCCCCCCCCCCCTTTTTCTGGGGCCCATTAATACCTTCCCTCTCCCTCTGTAATTTACAGCACCCCCCCCCAAATTAGTGTATTGCTGTTTTGTGCCTTCAAGTGTTTCGATTTTATGGTTAACCTCTCATGGGGCTTTTCTGGCAAGGTTTGTTCAGAGGAGGTTTTGCCATGGCCTTCCCCCGAGGCTAAGGTTACCCAATGGGTTTCATGGTGAGAGGGGATTTAACCCCAAGTCTCCGAGTCCAGAGGTGCATCTTCCACTGTGGAAATCATGCAGTTTGACACCACCTTGTGGAATTCAAAACCACTAAATCAAAATGCACAAAAACATGTTGGCAGCTTTCAAATTCCACTTCTTGATTAGGGCAAAGGTGTTTAAAAATCATAGAGGAGAAAAGCAAATTATCACATGTTATACCAAGCCCTGTATTTAGTCAAGATGCTATTCTCAGTCCAGGTGGAATTGGAGAGGGAACATTCATGGCAGACAGGCCTTTTCTTCCTACTGGCCATGTGGGCACTCCAGGAAATAAAAGTTAACCTCCATTAAAATTGGATTTTTTATGAGAGGGCAGCTGGTGTAGGGGTTGCAAATTGGACTTGGACTCTGCAACCAGGTGGACCAGAGGTCCTCCTTTTCCAAGACATACTCTATATTTTAATCTTTTGTACAGGAAGAATTTCAAGCACACTCTCCCATTTTGAACATGACTAAGAAGCATGAATTTTGCATTTATATGAGTGTTTTTACCTTTTTAATTTAGTATGTACTGACTTTTCCTTTGAGAGCCATCTAGTCTAGTGCTTTAACTCTGACTCTGGAGGCCCGGGTTCGATCCTGTCTTGGCCATGAAACCCCCTGGGTGACTTTGGGTGAGTCATATTCTCTCAGCATCAGAGGTGGCATGGCAAAACCTCCTCTGAAACACACCTTACAAGAAACCCCAATGAGCGGTTCACCTTAGTGACGCCTTAAATTGGCAAGAAGGCACACAACCACTGTTTACTCTTGAATTGTCCCTACATTCCTTGTCCTCCTTTGGACATGGATCACCCTGCCTGGAGACTAGGTTTCAATCCAAGCTTGGCCATGGAAAAACCCATGATGGATGGACTTGGTATCACTCAGGGAAGGCCATGGCAAACCCCGTCTGAAGAAACTGGCAAGAAAACCCCCTGGATTATGGGTCATCCTATGCTGGAATGACTTGAAGGTCATAACAAAAAGTTGTGGAGATTGAGGGGACGTGTAGCTCCTTCTTCGGCTCACTAGGGTTGGTGTCACACTCTTCCCATTGACCCATACCCTCCTACAGTCTCTCAGTTTCCCCAGGACCCATACCCCACTCCTAGTCCTGTTTTTCTACTATGTTAACTCATAATTATATGCCTCTTTTGAAAAAAACTGGCCAAGAACAAACCCATCAAAAGTATCAATGGTTTTTTTGGTTTGGTTTTTTGGGCTATGTGGCCATGTTCTAGAAGAGTTTCTTCCTGACCTTTCACCAGCATCTGGCTGGCATCTTCAGAAAAGTTGCTTGCCTGGAAAGGACTGGGGTCTATATAGTATATCAAGTTTGGTGATTTTTGATGTTATTGGATTTCTATACAGCCAACAGGGTTTCCCTGCGATGAGGTTGGTCTTATGGTGCGACATGAAGGCCACAACAAGACGTATTTGTGGAGCTTGAGGGACATTTTTTTTTAAAAAATTAATTATTCTCTTTAAAATTTTCTTTTAAGACATCACATTTTACCCCAAGCTTTACTCATGCGTATGTAAGTGCATTTAGGGCGTGCGTACATTTGTAATAATGTGAAGCCATCATTTTTCCTTTTGCTGGTTGGTAGGTCACAACTATTAGACGGACAGTCAGTGGTAGATGGAATTAGGACTGACAGTAAATTCATGGCTAAAAAAAAAAAAGATTAGTACGATTTGTATGGTGTTGAACTGGGAGGAGGAGGTCCATGGGGGTCTGTGTGACACTGTGACTTTCCTGCTGTGTGCAAAGTCGAAACACGACTTGAAGGCCCACAACAAAATCTTGGGTTGGAAGATACCCTCAAGGGCCATCCAGTCCAACCCCATTCTGCCCTGCAGGAAAACTCACAATCAAAGAATCACAGACTAGTGGCCATCCAGCCTCTGCTTAAAGGACCTCCAGGAGGGAGGCCCCACCACACTCTGAGGCAACAACTGCACTGTCGAACAGCCTTACTGTCAGGAGGTTCCTCCTAATGTTGAGGTGGAACCTTCTTTTCCTGGAGCTTGCATCCATTGTTCCGGGTCCTATTCTTCTGGAGCAGCAGAAAAACAAGCTTGCTCCCTCCTCAATTGACATCCCTACAAATATTTTAAGGGGCTATCATATCACCTCTTAACCTTCTCTTCTCCAGGCTAAAACATCCCCAGCTCCTGAGTCTGTTTTCCTCATAGGGTTCATGGTTTCCAGGCCCTTCACCATTTCTGAAGAAGCTGTGTGTGTGTGTGGTGTGGGGGGGGGCTGAGAGAGAGCCTGTGAGCCCTTCCTCCTCCGCCTGGAGCTGTGGCTCCTTCCAGACCCCCAAAGAATCCCAGGCGCAAAGGCGGGAGGGGCGGTCGCGGGGCTGGTGCTTGGCTCTTGATTGCTTAACTAATTTGGTTCTTTTTTTTAACCTCGGGAGGGGGGCCACGAGGGCGCAAAGGCCCCGCCTTTTGGGGGCGGGGCTGGCTAATGCTTGCCATTAAGGCTGCTGGGGCAAGCGAGGAGGCAGCCCAGTGACTTTTATCTCCCGCGGGAGCGAAGGTCCTTCCCCGACCTCCTCCGGCCTTTATGCCTCTCCTGTAACAAGCAGGACCTATTTGGGGGAAGGTTGAGGGAGACTGAGAGGAGAGGAGAGGACAGACCAGAGCCACTTTCCCCCCAACGCTGGGCTTGGATTTACCACGCTCCCCCCGGTCCTCTCACACTCTTCTTCCCTTTGGGGCTTTAATTTCGTTTAAACAAAAAAGCATCATATTTTTGTAGGGGGAGACTGGCCGCCATGTTGTGGGAAGCTACCGACACACGTCAAGTACGAAGAGGGACTGCGAGGTGAGGACGGGGCTTTGTGAGGGAGGGAAGAGAAAACGGGCTGGGTTTTCAGCCTGTCTCAGCAGCATACTTGGGGGGACCTGCGTCCACATTGGGAGAATAATCCAGTTGTGTCCCATTTTGCCCGGCTCTGGCTCAAGGCTATGGAATTCTGGGGAATGGGGAGTTTGTTGGGGGCCCGGAGAGGGCCGCTCCGGGCCCCACAACAAACTCCAATTCCCAGAATTCCATAGCCTTGCGCCCAAGGCAAAGTGGGACCACCGGGTATTTCTCCATTGGGACGCAGCCTCATTAAGCAACTTAGA